>NW_027113124.1:391993-406044 GCF_000696795.3 Halyomorpha halys | reverse complement strand
TATATATGTTTAAATAATTTTTTTGAAGGTATTTTAAAAAAAAGATAAATATACATGGTTTAACCCAACAATAATATAATAACTAAGTTTTTAACTACTACATTACTGTTTTACATGATTACGGATACCTATCCTAAGAATCAGTTAATATTTCATATAATATAACTTTTATTTAATTTAGGAATATTTCAGAAAATTAAATACCTACAGTAGGCGACATTTAAACAATAAACCAACAAAAAAAAAGGAGAGAGAGAAATAAATATATATAAAAATAAAATATTAAATATATACATTAACAATATTAGCAAACCTAAACATGCTTTGTTCTTCTATGAACATTGCGTTTAATACAAGATTTGTTGCAGTTTTACTGAAATATGTAGCAGTTTGAGTTGAAATATAGTTTTTTGAAAATTTGGATATGATTCATTCATACTGAGAAGTTGATTTTGGCATTCTCCTGTCACATAGACTAAATAAATCTTTTTCATATAAATTTTGTATACACTAATCTTTAGGTTAAACAGAAAATATACCATCATTATTATAAAAATATAGTGATAGAAAAATTTTAAATAAATTGATGAATTTCAGAAACTTACATATTTTTACATATAAGATACAGTTATGGTAACGTATTTGTTTCTTTTTTAAAGAGCATCTTATATTTTCCTCGTTGAAAGTTATTTTTATCTTGAACAGATATGGACGAAGGAAAGAAAAATAAATTATTTTGGTATTATTATTTTTATTTAGACATAAATGAATAAGAAGCGTTGGCATGTTCAGAGATTGGATGAAATGATGTCCTGAGCAAGGCTAGCGTCTAATGAACAATAAATGATATTTTTCTGAGTTCAATTTATTTTATGATGTTTAAATAAATATCAACAATTGATTATTTTTATGTGAAATTATTATATGATACCAATTAAGAACGTAAATAACACATTGTTTTGAGTAATCTCCTATTAAAAACTAAGAGAGATCCTTAATAATAACCTTTATTTTACAAAATATTTTTTTTTCAATGCAATGGAAAATATCTCTACAAATAAAATTTCTGTCAAATGGAATGGGACAAACCAAAATTTGGTAGTAGCAGTTTGACTTATAAAACGCCCATTTGGTGGGATATTTTGAAGTTACTTTTCAGTATTTCATATTCTCTGATGTTATAGTCAGTAAATACGTGCTAGTGAGAGAAATACATATGTCCGTGACCATATTCACCTCGTGTTTGGGTTGAGAATAATCTTGAAATAATAATATTATATTAACATCATAATAAAAACTTTAAGAGCGGGAAGAGTATAACTTACAATTCTTATAATGTTAATTTTATGTTTTCTTTAAATGTTCTCTTGTCATAATATTGACATGTAGCTAAAAAAAGTAAATATAACAACATTTAAATTCTTTACATTTATTGTATATAATGAAATGTAAATTACATGAAATTAATATTTAAAAAATACAAATAATAACAGTTTTAAATTGACAGACGTACCGTTGTTCGATAAGAAGTTGAAGTTGTATGCCAATTTACACATTTTCATTGAATTAATTGAAAAAAATTATATAATAAACAAAAATTTTAATATGAATATTTTGGATCACTTGAAACTCTAAACAGTAAGCGCAAAAAAAATTACTGGGGATGTTTTGGGAGCCTGATTCATATTTTCCTATTTTTAAGCATTCCAACTCCTTGCATTAGAGATGGGAAGGTAAACTGGGAATTGATTGAAAGAATCACACTTTCGAGTGATACGTATAGAAGAATCAGGATTCACTTAGTAATTCACGATACTATAGGAAGACGGTCACGTCTTTGTTCAGGAGAGACGAAGAAGTAGGTGTGGGATTTCGACACTCGACTGTCTACAAAGGAGAGAAGAATGCTTGTTTGTCAACAACCAGACGCAATTCAAAATGAGTCTTCGATTCTCGAAAATAACTTATTTAAAAAAGATAAAATTGGCCAGTGTAAAAGGTAATTTTTTAAAAAGCCCTTCAATCCTTGAACTCTATAGATGGCCTTTCCTCAGACCACAATCCAGTAAACCTTTTCTTACATTTGAACTTCGTTCCTAAGTCCTCTCCTCCTTTCTTGATTAAAAGACGAGTTAACTGGGACAAATTTCGTGATGATTTGAAAACAAACTGGCGGCTATTACAATATTTACTAGATAAACGGTCTAAACTTCCAATCCATTACAAAAGACTTATCTACATGACTGTTATAGGCCGAATCCAATCCTTACAGTCCATAATCCTTCGTAAAATCCTTAATGCTCCTTACTTTGTCACAAATCAAATCATCCATCACAACCTCAATGTCCCATATGTTGCCGATTTGGCCAGAACCAGATACCAATCCTTCAATGATAAACTTCCCAACCACCCAAACCAACTAGTTTCTATCCTCGCTTCTCGAGATGTCCTCGAGATCACCTCAAAAAATGTTTTTGGAGTTCTATCAATGGGTAGATTCTCCACATGTTTGTATCATGCCATTATCTCTTACAGCAAATTTACTTGATGTATATATATTTATACAGTTGTAAATAGCAATAAATACATTATTAAAATAAAAAAGAACTTGTACGCTCGAGTTAATTCGAGTGCACTAAACAGGCCAAACTGTGTACACTTGTTAATTGTAAAATACAACGCCACTCGAATTATCATTCGAGTGGCGTTGTATTTTGTGCTGCTATAATTTTTCAGACTCGAATATAAACGATAATCTAACATAACAATGTGACAATAATAATATTTTTTTTTCTGTAATAATCCTCGATATATAGCATTAGCCTAAGTATTATGACCGATATCCAAAATTAAAAGCAAAATTTTGATTTTTTTGTCAAGACAATATTCTAAATCGTGTTTTTTTTTACATAAAAAAATTTATTTTTTTTTCAAAATAACTGTGCGTTAAGGGGTTAAGATAATAATGATGTACTAATAATGCAACCAAGAAATATCCTTAATAATTAACAAATAAATTAAATATTTATTTCCAACTTAAAATATAGAAATCTGACAAAGAATGAGGAAAGCCTGAATGGGAAAATATGGGTATATACACATCCACCATACCCGGTTCAGATCTGTAGCTGGCAAAAGCCGGAAAGTACCAACCGCCTCTTAACCGAGCAATAATGATTTGGCGAAAATATAAATAATTTCTAAAGAATCAATACGCCAACGGGAAACTACTGTCAAATTTATTTTCTGAGTTCCCTTGTGACCGTGAATTGAGCTCAAAAATTAATACATAGTGAATATAAAATGTGTTGAATAAGATTTAGGAAAATAAACTATTAAGAATGATTTTGTCTTTTTTATTTTAAATTTTCATTTACACTTAAATATAAAATTAATACATTTTGTTTTATTAAGATCCACTCCTTGGCACTAAGTTGTTTGACTTTTAAAATATATGCATAAGACAAATAATATTTAGTTTGATGACCTAATAATTACAATGATAATAAATTATGATAACTTTATAAAGCACAGAAACCAAGAACAGCCAATAAATAAGTGGCGATAGCTTTTTTAGAAAGGAATAAGCTTTCAGTGAAGAAATTGACCTAAGAAAAGCCAAGTTCGTTTGAAACAAATGGGAGTTAATTCCAAAAAGTGTAAATGTATTTTTTTAGTATATATATATTTTTTGTCTACAGTCAAGGAAACGTTGGATATTAATTTTAACCGATATAACGCCTTTTTAAAATTGATTTTCTTCTTCTTCTTCTTTCTCATCCTCCTTAAGTGCCTTTCAGCGTGGATGAGCCTCTAACCACATGGTCCACATATTTCGGTCTCAGGCATGCATCTTCATCTGAGCCACCGTTTTTCCTCTTCCAGACCTAGTCGTTGGATGTGCTCCGTATAGCTCCTTCTAGGTCTGCCTCGTTGTCTTCGACCAGTCGGCCTCGCCTCCAAACATGTTCTTGGGATTCTGTCTCCCCCCATTCAACAGACGTGTCCATAGTATCGGAGCTGTCGGTGTTCAATCACTGATTTTACTGAGGGGATCTGAAGTTCTTTTATTCTTACATTCCTTATCCTGTCTCTCCTAGTTTTGCCCAATATTCTTCACAAAAATCGCATTTCAGCGGCCGAAATCCTGCTCATGTGCTTTTCTTGGGTGAGCACATGAGCAGGATTACTGCTGCTGAATAAAATATAAGATTGATTTTGTGAATTGAAAGCATTGATTTTCTATAAGAAATAGTCATAAAATATAAGGCTTGGCTCGAAGTTCCCCAGTAGAATATAAATATTGCATATAGGTGCGAATGTGTATTTTTGTTATTTTTACTTAAATTTATTTTTTTTTTGTCTTTTAAGTTTTATTTTATTATTTTTTTGATATAGATTCATGTTTTTATTTATGCAAACTATGATATTATTTTCTTATATTTCTTTATTAATATTATTTTTAATTTAATTGTTTTTTTCTTTTAATTCAGTGAGTACTATTGTTAACATTTACATTTTGTTTTCTTTTATTCTTCTATTTGTGTATATATTACATGTATCAACATTTTAACACAAATACCTAATGGCCTTAATTTCACCTACACTTAATTTCAATGACGGATAATATTAATTCTCTTCAGTAAAATAAAATAAGTAAAAAAATAACTGTTAGGGGCCCTCAAGATGATCAACAATACCTTAAATATGTATATATATATACATAATCACAATTATCCTGAAAAATTAAATCAAAATTGGTTGAGGTCAGGGGAAACTTTTAGTGGGTGTAGATTTACAGCGGGAGAAATTGTATATTTAGATTGGATTCCATTACATCGTGAAAATTGCCTATCAGAAGGATTTAAACGTTATAATGATCTTTTTGTCAACACACAATTAACATTTAACTGCTAATGTTAACTCTCTAAGGCATGTCAGCAGTGTTAGGTAAGAGTGACGTAAATGCTGTGGAATAAATAGCTACGAGACCTACTTTAGGCAGAATACATAAACTGTATGAACTGAATAACTTAACTCCCATTTGAGAATTCACTGATAGTTTCACCTACATATCGCGCAATACATGATTTAAAGGGTTTTCAAGAATCTTTAATAGGTAATATTAAAATTCTGGTGCGGTGCGAGCAATACAACTTTCACCTACCTTCCTACTTTGAGTTGAAATCATCGTTTCATATTCAACCAACTAGTAAAGATGTATTATTCACGATGCTGAAATTACTCTTAATAAATTTAAAATTATCGGTTCACTGTTCAGATCTCTCTTCAATTGTTACTGTGTCCTATGTGTAATAGGACCCCTCGAACCCTGCTCTCATACTTCTTAGAACGTGAGTCTATAAACAGCTGAACATTTTATACACTCATACAGTGGAGGTGTGTGATTATTAAAAATTAACAAATAACAATTGATATTCGTTTACTAGTGATAGCTCTAGTTAATGGTAATTCCCCCTAGAGGTCTTATCTTAACATTATATTTTACGGTCAAGACTCTGTGTACTCCAATACAATCTCCATTGGATCCCGAGTGCGAATCCAAAGACTATAAATATATTTTTTTTTTATTTATTGTTTCTTTATATATGTATACTTCATAGACTTTTAATTTATTTATGTTCTGGAATGTATTATTTACCGATTTTATATAATTTTGTGTATAGTTTATCTTCTTAAAATAATTTGATTATGTTGGTATTTTTTTTGTTTTGTGTAAGTTCATATACTTTCTTAATATGAAGTCGGACAAGAATATGTCTTGTGAAGACTCGAAGGAAGAGAACTCAATTTCAAAAATAAGTGAGACAGATTCTCAGTGTTTAAAGAGACGTCACCTTCCAAAGCGAAACAGAAAGGGTCTCATCCTCAACCTCAACCTCACGTCATCAAAATCCTTCCACAGACCAAGGTCACTCACAGTACACACCCTAGGTAGCCGCTCCGGATGGGGATGGAAGTCAGTATCCTGACTCAGGGGCATTGGGATGGTAACCCATTCCCCTCAAATTTCTCCTATCACGATTATATCACAGATGAAAAGCCGGACTGATAAAATTAGTAACGGATACTGGCGAGGAAAAGGACTCAAGATTGAATTGTGGAATGCTAGAATTTTGTTTGATTCCCTACTGGGTCAGCTAATATTTATTTTTCGGCCTTCCCGATGTATCGGCTAATGTATCTACTTTGGGAACACTAAATTACGCTGAATTGAATATCGTAATAATTTTAATAAAAATTAAACCTTATCTCATCCAAATTCTCTAATTAAAGCCAGAATCATTTTGGTTATGTTGATTGTTTTGTTTTCCTTTTATTTATTTTTTACACTAAAAATATCATGGATAGTAGTATGTAATACTATTATTTGTAACTTTAGGTGTGGCAAATTGCAGTATATTTTACATCTAAAGTACAATTAAAAATATATAGAAATGCCAGAGTATATGTTTCAGCAGCAGAGATGGGTTGTGACAGCTTCTATTGGTATCAGTGACAAGTAGTTCCTGTTCCTCAACTGTACCTGATACTTTTTGTTGCTGCAAACTATTGTTCACGTAAATTGTTCCCAGCCAAATCTAAAATATAGAAATCGGGTGATTGTAATTTTTTACTTTTACTGATATTTTGGTCTCTTTTGCAAATCTAACATAATTGATGATTATGTTTTCAGCTTCCTGCAGTACTAAGAATCGAAATCAATCAGTTTTTTGTTAAGACTAATTGTGAAATAAGTGTTATCTATACGTTTTTAATTTTTTTTTCATTTATTTTTTTGTCTTTTCCATTTTTTTATATTATTAATTTTGTTTAAAAAAAAGTAAAATCTATACCGCTAAAACCCATGAAGGGTCAGGGTTTCAGTACTTTGTAAGCAAGTACTGTTACCAACGGTTGTGCAAGGAGGTAATTTGGTTAGAATCACGCTCAACCGCCTTCCCGTAGTAGGGCTCCAGAACCCATAGGGTTGACTCACGACTACAATGTAACAGAAAACAATTTTCTGCCCAGCCAGATTCGAACCCGGGTCCTTGGAGTTAGTATCATCGTGAATACATCTAGTAAATTTTTAAATATAAAATTGGACATAATGTAGGGGCCAATTTAATTATATATGTATTAAAAAAATTACTTGTTACAAATTGTTCTGAATACGTCTTTAATTTAATAATTCATTCAGACTTTTTTTTGACGTTATATGATATAATTTCTTACGGTTTATTGTGTAATAAAGTATGGAAATGGAGCGGGTTGGCTCAGTGGTAAAGCACTGTGTAACCAACTCCAAGAAACTGGGTTCGAATCCGGTTGTGACAGGTAATAATTCTTTATTCTATTTATATTAATATCATAAAATGGGTACCTTTATTTGGGAAAAAATACGGTTGAGCACGATTCTATCCAAATCACCTACTTGTATAACCCTTGGTATTGTGACAGTACTTCCTTACAAACTACTGCACCCCTGACCCTTCTTTGACTGTTGTGGTACAGATCAATTTTTTATTAAGTATGAATAATATGGGTTTTGAGATATGGCTGATTCGGACAAATTCCTATTGTATGTAAGTCTCGCAGTTTTTTTTCTATAAGCATTGTGCGAATTATTTTGCCGAATAAAAAGAAAAAGTTGGTTTTACAATAACTTGTCCACATATAGATACGTGATTTCAGCTATTTTTTTACGGTAGCAATTTCTAGCCTCCCTTGGAGAGAATTGGCCAGTCATCAACAGATGGATGACTGGCCACTGAATTTCCAGGTCGGGTAACAATGGTCGGGCAGAATCCAGAGGATTGCCCCAAGCCACAAGCACCTACTGTCTGCCAGCGGACAAACCTCCGTCGTAAATCGCTCAATTTACAGGCTGTATTGATTCTCTCCACCCAAAGAGGTACATTTTTTACTATCTTTCAAATAAAGTTATGAGTATACAACTCATATATTTATTCAATGTTTATGGGTTTTTAATTTATATTATCTTTAACATACAAAATGAAATACTATTGACTTAAATGTGGAAAAGTTACAAATCTCTTTAAAGCATCCTAATTATTATACATATTTACTAGTAAGTTGCTAATATTTCGCCACTGTGCTAATATTAAAAGCTAGTGGAGGCAAAGTGAGAACCCTAAAGTCTCAACTGCTCTGGACATTATTGAAGTGACTGACCAATGCAACTACACACTCCTTAGTCGTATTTTACAAAATAACAGTCGTTTTAAATTCACATACAATTTTTGATTCGGGAGGATTATGTATTTTTCTGCACAACACAGTTCCAAACGGGAATAACTGGGAGTGATCTCGAAAACTTAAAGCTTCTTTGACTAAATGAGGACAGGTCCATCAAATTGAGTACAGAGTTCTTATCTTCTAGTTCAACCCTGTTTAGAAAGGAAGCCAATATAACATGTCACATTTGTGTAATGGTTGTCTTCAAATAGATCTGACAAAGGTGGACAATAGTGGAAAGTTAAGAGAAACGTGGACATTTCTGTTCATCAAGCTCTTCGGTCAGATAGATTAGAGTATCTCGTTATAAAATCCAGACGGGATAATATATCGGGTTTACCCTCGGCAGATTTTTCCAGGGATATGATTGGAATGTTAGCGGTGCAAAGTATATAACGGTCTAGTAGAATAACAGTCGTTACAGGACTCCAATTTAAATACTCAGCTGGAATTTTGGATCCAATACTGCGTTAACCTTCGAAAAATAATGTATAGATGAGTGAAACTAATTAAGCATTAAAAAAAAGTTAAGTAAGAAACATAAGATATTTGGAAATGAATTTTCGATGCAACGGGGGACGAAAAACGAACAAAAAAAAAATTGCTACTGGTATTTATTGCTTAAATAAATTAATTGGTATTCATCAAGTTTCAACACTCTTTACTAATACTCTAACGGACCAATGTTCTAGGAAATTTGGCCATTCTTAAGGATAATCTAATTATTAACAGCTTTTATCATACATTTATTTTTAACAAATTTAACTACAAAATTTAACATATTTTAAATATAAATTTACACCTCACTTCCAAATATTTAAAAACTTTTTGCAGGCTATACTGTCCAGGTCATTAATATCAGGCAAATCAACCTATGAAAAAACAAATTAATAGTCAATCATAATAATTATTAATAAGCTTTCCTTAGCTTATTTCTAGTTACCTATTATGTCACAATTTCATTAATTTTTAAAACTTGTAATTATAGATTAACTTAACACTATCACTTTCTTATCAATAAACAATTTTTAACCTTCATAATTTGATTTATTTCAAATTGTATTTTGGTCTAAATTTTGATTTATTTTATTATTAAAATTCATATCAAAATCAATTGTAAATATTAACATAAAATGTACCCATATTTTTCATAAATTAATTTTTACATAAAATCTCTGCTGAATTTTTTTTCAAATTTCTTGTCTGTTTTCAAATTCACTGTATAGTTGATGTACTCTGATATATAAATAGACTCAAGTATTTTTCTTTTGAATATATTATTTTATTATCATATTATTTTCTTTATGTAAAATTATTGATGATCAAAGTCGAATTTGTGTTGCTTTTAGCTGCTCACTGCACTTGTGTTGTTTTGTAGTAGTACAAGAGGCCAATAGGAGAAAAAAGGAAGTTATTTCACCCCAATTTTTGATTATTTGATTGAAAACTAGGAATTACTAGTTAAAATTGATGAGTCTGCCAAGAATAGGTTTGGGGGAATAAAAAATGGCGGCGGTTTCAAAACGTTAAAAATAATTAATTTTTATTCGGAGCTCTATATCTTCACAACTACCAATAACAATAAAAAATCTAAGAGAGCATCATTTAAAGTAGAATAAATTTGCTAAAATGTAAGCCCTAATAGAGCTATTTACGTTGAATATTGAATAGCTTTTTAAAAAGCAACATTTCATAAAAATGTTGTATGGAACGTACTGAAAGATCAGTAGTTAGTGAATTTATTTTGAAAAATCTAATCTAATAAAATCTAAATCTAAAAATTTAAAAAACATTCGACGACCTGATGTCTATTAGCAATCAAATTAAAGCTAATTCAACGAGCTATAAAGTAGTTTATGACGTTTATTTTCGTAGGAGCAGTAGTTTTCATGAAGTTTGCTAAAATAAATTGATTTGTAGTTGTTTGGCCAAATATTCATTTGCCAAATTTATATTCATGTGTGAATATCATAAAAACTACTACCCCTACGAATATAAGTGCAATAAACTACTTTATAGTAAGTTAAATTTCCTTTATTTTGAGTGTTGGCAGACAAATGTGCGTCTTATGCGTCTAAAGATATATTTTTTTCAAAAATCCAACATTTTATACGGACAACTATAAATTAACATTTTGTGAGTTTATTTTGTCAAATATCATAATAACTACTACTCCTTCAAAAATAAAGGTTATGAACTATTTTATAGTAAATTTAACTAGCTTTAATTTGAATGCTAACAGACTTCTGCACGTCCAATGGTTTCTGAAATAAAGTTTTTGATAAATCAAACCTATTGTGCGATCAACTATAAATAAATTTATTTAAGCAAATATCATTAAAACTACTATTCCTACGAGGGTAAATGTCATAAACTACTTTATGATATAATCTTTTAGCTTTAATTTGAGTGCTAATAGACATTTGTACGTCGAATGGTTATTGAGATATAGATTTCTCAAAATAGATTCACTAACTACTGATATTTCAGTAAATTTATATGAAATATTGTTTTTTAAAAGGCTATATCTCGAGAACTACCGGACGTAAATAGCTCTATTATGGCTCATATTTTAGAAAATTAATTCTTCTTTGAATAATGTTCATTTAGATTTTCTAGTGTAGTTGGTAGTTTTTAATATATAGAGCTCCGAATGAAAAATTAATGTTTTTTAAGGTTTTGAAACAGCCGCCATTTTTTATTCCCTCTACCTATACTTGGCAGACTCATCAGTTTTGACTAAAAATTATACATAGTTTTAATAAAAGTAATCAAAAATTGGGGTGAGATAAATGTCTTTTTTTTCTTCCCAGCTCTTGTACTATAGGGATCTTTCTCCTTATTTCATATATCTTATTCATACATCATTTTGAGTTGATACATTCTATCACCCAATAATTGCTTAGTTTCACCTATAAATAAGTTGGACCGTTAAAGAATTAATAAAAATTTTTAAGAGTTAACCTGGATATTAAAACCAATTAATTTATTAAAACAATTAAAATTTTTATTTTATCATAGCCAACTCTAACCCTCCAGTTACATTAAGGCACTGTTATTGGGATAATAACTCCGCAAAGATAATGACCAATATTCTTCGTTTGATAACTATGCGAAGTTCTAGTGTTGTAAACAGGGTGGTGTCCTTGATTTTTATTTCTTACTGATAACCAGATAATTTCATTCTAGTTAAAGATATAGGAATGCTTTTATTAAGCAATCAATAATTGATAATAACTTTTTTTTTAATAACCAGTCGTTGTCTATAATCAGCGTTGCTTGGTTACATCGAGGGATTGTAGGATTAGGTAGGTTTCAACATGTCTTGCATATTCTATGTAATTATTTTAATAATTTATTTATATTTTTCTTTAAATACTTACACTAAGCGCTACAGTAGCTTTTATATCCATCAATACGCCCTTTCATTATATTACTAAATTAAATTTAATAATTCTTCTATTATTTTAATTTTTTTTGTTCAAAAAATTAAATCCAATACAGTCCGACCAGATGACAATATCTATCGGTATATTTATAAGCTCGATAAGGACAATATGAATTAATCTCCAGCTATAAAATTAATAATTCAATTAACAAATACTAAAATGAAAATGAATTAAAATAATAATAAAAAATAAAAATAACTGAAACAACTTATGAGGTGAATAATAATGATACAAATTTACATTTAATGAATTAATAATAAGTATGGAGTCATGGGAAAGGGGGGATAGTGTCCATAGAGGAGTCGTGTCTTTCCCTCGGAAGATCTTGGAGTGTCTCCGCATCTTTGATATTTAGGAGGTTGTCCTTTTTTCTTCTTCTTGGTTATCATTGGTTGAACTGGTTTAAGATCTGTCCCCACTTTAATTATTTGGCTCCTCCTAACTTAATGAACTTTTAAATTGTTCGTTACCAATGACAGTTGGATGAATAACGGACATTGCTAATATATTTTATTTTTTATCTTTGAAGGGCAAGGTGTGCGGTTATCTCTTATTTTTTTAATACCTTTTAGCTCTCTTGGTCACTAACGCATATTCCTTTAATCTACTATAACAGTTTAAATAGATCAATGTTTACTTATAACAATTCATATCATCAAATTTACTATCGTAAATTTATTGTAATTATTATAGTAACATCGTCATCGTTTATTGTCAATTGGGGCTTATCATAATAATATATATCAATTTCTAATTAACCTCTCCCACGTATTATACCATTGCCAGTATCCCACAGGGTACCTGTCTAAGTTCCATACTATTCAGTCTCTTCATAAATGATTACCCAAATCTTTGACAAAAAGTCAAGTTTTTCATATTGTGGGACTAAATGAAAAAAGTCATTATCTCAAGCCGGATTCGAACCGGTGCCACCCACAGAACTCAGATAGACCTGCGCCATACTTTAATAAAAAATCAAATTTATCTCGTTGAAATAAATGTATACTATATATAGCGGTACTAAGGCCCATCTTAAATTATACCTGCTCCATATGAGGCTTTACTAGTTCAACCAATATATATATAAAAAAACAACAAAAAAAACCTCAGAATTGTTAATAACTATCCATATTACACTAAAATTCACTCTGAATCAAACATAGACACCGTACAGGATTACATATATAAACTGACACGTAATTTCTTTCTGTCTTGCCCCAACTCATTAAACCCTCTAGTCACAGAAATAGGAAATTACACTAAAACTACAACCCGTAGGTGTAACACAAAAGAAGTAAATACATGTCAATGTAAATATAAATCAATGATATGAATTTCATGTTACTCAACGAAAAATATTTTATTCTATTCAATGTTACTTATTTTATTTTAATTCAATAATGTTTTGATTTTATTTTTCCCACTTCGGTTTGTTTTACCGAAATGTAAAATGTAATTAGTATCAGGAAAATTGTATTGTATAAGGGGATATCCCAAAACGATATGGTAAATATTGTAGATTATATATTTATGCAATAAAAAAACATGTATAAAAAAATTCTAATTAATCCGTCATTAGAAAAGTATCAACCCTACCTATTAAAAAAAAATTAATGCCAATGCCAACTCTACAGTATTATAAAGTTCATGAATACAGCCAAGCTATGGCGGGATGGAATATTCATGATAAAGTGGTACTACACTAACTCGATAGAATATCACTTAGTAACTTTGTGATTGACTTGAGTGTTGTTAAAGAACATACTTAGGAGTGTGCTTAGTGTATCCCTTCCAAGTTCATCACTAACTTTTATAGGTGCTTACATATTCCGAATTTGCAAGATTTACGAGTCTGGTGGGTCTTGGAAGACAAGCCGAATCTAACAGCTAAACTTTTTCATCCATTTTTTAGTTCAATAGAAAATAATAATTATTTGATTATGAAAGATTTAAAGGATTTTGGGAATCCAAACATATTTGCTTATCTATCAATGATATGAATTAAATATACGTTCATAATTTTTTTTTTTTCCAATTGTTTATTATGTTATGTAAAATCCTGTAACATATTTACAGTCAAGTATAAAGGTTAAATGATAACAAAATAAGAAATACAAGAAAAAAACAAACAATATTAATAAATTAAAAAAAATTAAAATGAAATAGCATATATAATACAAATTTTTATTTGAGATAGATTTGTTTAGTAGTCATAAAAATCATCCATTTGGTCTCAAGACATTTTTATTATCTTAACAGTCCTACGTTTCGGCCATTCCGGCCATCTTCAAGGATTTTATTACACCATCACAGCCAAAACATTGGTAATCAACGTAATTA
>NW_027113124.1:387018-390063 GCF_000696795.3 Halyomorpha halys | reverse complement strand
ATACCCTCCTAAATTAAAGAAAATAGACAATATATCTTAGAGCCAGCCTTATTTGTGTCTACAAAATATATAGAACATTCACAACGAAGTTAAATTGAATAAACTCTATATTTACATTGTAACAGTATGTAATACATTTAACTCTGTAAGTAGCTTATAAATAGTGGCATGTAGTTTTCGAAGCCTGATCAATATTTGTACAAATTATATGTTTTTGTTGATTTAAAATAATTCTGGTTATAATTAAGTGTAATGTAGTAAAACATATTACGTTAATATATATATATTTTTTTATTATTTAGTCTGTTTTATCTTTTGTTTATTGCTTTTGTAATGGAAATCTAAGCTCATGTTTTTAATAGAACTGTATCTTTAATGTAATTAAATTTGTACAAGGCTTTCACTAATAAACATATATACTACCTATTTGAACTTTTCACATAACTGAATCGTCGTTTACACCCAAGTATCAAGGAGGTATAAACACTCTTGATAATACTTTACGAACTTAATAGCGGCAATTACATGGTTATTGATTATTGGTTCAGTAATTGCTAGGAGGGCAGTTGCTATAAGGAAATGTTATGCAATAGACGGATGGCTTGAATATTTCAAGGTGTTTTTGTAATAACAGCTTGTTAGGGCAGTGCGTAGGAAGCAGAAACTTCTGAGCTACGCTACTTGTTTTTTTTGTAACGCCAACCGGTCTTCATGGGCCTCATACCAGCAGCCTCATACGTAGGCATGGCTTTCTATTCGGTAAAGACAAATGCTCATGAAGACTGGTAAACCAATTAAAAAAAAAAAAAAAATGGATGGTGTTTTTTAAATTATCTCTTAAAATAATAAAGTACAATTTTTTATAAACACCTTTTTTTTCCTTCATCATTAACACCTTTATCTCCAAATAATACAGATCTAATATTAAGAGAACCCAGAGGTACATATATAAAAATAGAAAGCTGTCTAAAACATGGGTATATCTCTATATTTAGGCAGGATAAAGATTTATTGACTCAGAATTAAAAACCAAATTTTTTTAAAAATTTTATTGATTAGTTTTTATTTCATTTTTTTGACTGATATTACATTCCGTTAAATTTAAGGGCAAAAAGTAATATTAATAAATTTTCACGTTCATAACTTATTTACAAGAAATAAAAAAAAACTAATCAAGATAAACAAAAAAATATATAAAAATTATTTAATAAATGCCGACGAACGTAACTAGACTTCTTTAGGGCTACATAGAAAATGATAGGAAAACATAGTAATACTTAAAATGGAATAATATATGAACATATATACACAAATTGGAAAATATATTAATAGAGATAGTAGGAGAAAAAAAACCTTTTTTTTTTTGTTTATATATATTAACATCCTAAAACAATTTTTAAAATTATAAATTTAGTGCTACTAATGGGTCATTTCTCTACACGCCTGTAACACTCCAATTTAACTTAGATCAGATTTACTAAATGTATTATAATGTACAGTTGTAAATAGCAATAAATAAATATTAAAAAAAAAAAAATTGTAAATTTAAGATAGGTATATCCCTGTAACGTAACCGCTACTTTTTAAAATCTACGTTCCTAAATGTAACCCTTTTTAACATTTCCTAGTAAATGGCTCAAACGATCTTAATAATCTTGTTCTATTAAAGTACATTTTCATAATTAGCTAGGTTCTATCCTTATGCCATATTTTTATTTTCACCTACCGATATATGTATATATGATATATAGAAATAAATTATTTATAAGAAAACATTAATATTGATATCAACAAATTTGTTTGTTTTTTCCCCTTTCAGTCTATATGAAACATGTTGTATGGGGAAGAATTGTTATCGTGAAAAATTTTAAATCCAAATTTTCAACGGAAATAGACGTTTCGAGGTTACCTGAGTCCAAATAACCACGTACCGCAAATTGGTCTGAGCATTTGTTTTTCAGTGTGTCAACAGTTTAGCTCAAAAACGAAATGTTGTACGAAACTGAAATGAAATACTGAGAGCAAGTGACTGAGGGATGTTACAGTAACTTTTCAATTAAACTCGATAAACCGGAAATATAAACGATATTACAAATTTGGTAATGTATGTTATTTTCAAAAACGGTTCCAACGATTTTTCAACTAATCAATTAAGATCGATAAATCGATGAAAAATCAATTGCTATTCAATGCCAGATAGATAGATCTTCTTCTCATTGAAATAGTACGACAGGGCTTAAATACGGATTTTTAAAAATAATTTCCTCTACAGTACATTTAATTTTGTTTATTCTAAATCACTAACCATTTCACATTTTTACTGTTGATGAAAAATGAATAATTATATATTATCAAAAGATTTGATAATTAACTTTAAGAGATCGGAGGAAAAATAGTTTTTTCATGTTGAGAACACATTTCCGAAAAGCAAGGTAAGAATAGTATTATAGACGTATTATGTACCGTTCAAAAACCAACGATTTTAGAAAAAATAATAATTAACAAACCAACTATATATGAGCTTTCCAGTTGACTGAATGATTAACTCCATAAAATCATTTTGATTATATCTAATGTTAATTATATAATAATTTAGCATTGAATAAATACTTAGGAGTCGAATGTAAACATAAGTAAACTGAAATATTTTTACATTTTGGCCATACTTTGGAAAAGAAAAATGTCGAAATTGTGCAATAAAAAATATTATTAAAATGTTTCAAGATAAATTCCGGTAAATTTTAACTTAATGAACATAGGTAACTGGTTGTAGAAATTAATATACTATGATAAAAAATTATTATTTATTTTTTCGGTTGGCTCTACAAACCATTAGATCTTGGGCCACCCGAACCAGTCTTCTCCACGCCTGCCTTTCCAGCTTGCTGCATGCAGCTCTTTCGCATTGTAATTTGTTTTGTAAGCTATTTGTAAATTCTTTCTATCCACGTGGTCTCTTGCCAACTATACTGGCATTTATAGTTGTGTAGAGGCGTCCTGATAGATTGCTTCAAGCCACATGTCACCTTCATATCGTGAGATATT
>NW_027113124.1:383056-386538 GCF_000696795.3 Halyomorpha halys | reverse complement strand
AAAAATCATTAATTTATATTTAAAATTGGTTACTAGTTAAATATTTTGTGAGAAATAAATAATACAAGTGATATTTTGTTTTGTTTATAGGGTATTATTTATCTCAATAATATTTTAATCAGATTTAAAATACTGTCTTATAAGTGATTACTTTAAACTATAAATTTCAACATTCTACTAATTCATGTTCTCGGCAGCTAATTAATTATTTTATTGGTAAATTGTATTTGAATGGTAAAATTTATTGGTAAACAGCTTAAATCAGAGTTGACTAAGATCGTTAAAACCAGTGGCACTTTATCAACGTTCCAGTCATTAACACTGATCAGAGCTTATCAATCATGATACCAGTCCCAGCAACACAACAGTACATGGCACAATTGCAGATTCAATCAACAGCTCTTATTCTAGTGAATCATCAAGTGAACGATTATGAAGAGAAGAGTAGGAATGTGTTTTTAATATTCTATATTCAAATATTTATTTTCAAAACCTTGAATCTCTCAAATTACTTATTCAATTTTACAAATGAATTTCCAGACTTAAAAAAAAATCAGAGTCTCATTTCTTTCCCCAATCTGACAAAAATCATTTTAGAGGATACTTGGAAAATAATCCGGTATACAAAAGTTGGGTCAGAGATATCATATAAAATATCAACCCACCAAATAAAAAATAAAAATAAAAATTATACTATAAAAATAAATAAAGTGGCACTAAGACCCAACTTAACTTATGCCTGCCCCATATGGAGTTTTAATAGTTCAACCAATACAAAAAAGTACAAGCATTACGAACAACTACCTCAGAATCGCTAATAGCTATTCATATATGAATATCTAGAATATCTAAAATGCAAACTGATACAAATTTCTTCCAGTCTACTCATTAAACCCTCTAATCACATAAATATAAAATTACACTAAAACTACAACCCGTAAATACAAAAAAAAAAAAGGAACTAAACATATATTAATGTAAACATAAATCAATGATAAGTATTTCAGACTACCCAATGATATGTATTTTATTCTCTACAATGTATATTGTTTTAGTTCAATAATGTTTTTTTTTCCCTTCAGTTTGTTTTACCAAAATGTAAAATGTAATTAGAATCAGGACGTATTGTATAAGGGTTTATCTCGAAACAATATAGCAAATGTTGTGCTATTTATATTTATGCAATAAAAATATGTTTAAAAAAAAAATCGCTAAACTTTTTCGCTCCGATTAATTTTATAAAATGAGTCAGAATATAAAGGCGCTGTACATCGACTACAAAAAGGCTTTCTATTCCACAGAACGCCTTAAAATATTTTCATAAAAGCTGAATTAGTTAAATTAAAAAAAATGAATCTGTACAACTACAACCCATAGATGGTTAAGGGTATAGTACTTTGTAAGGAAGTACTAATACTAGATCAACGGTTGTGTAAGGAGGTGATTTAGTCATAATCATGCTTGTCGCCCGGAATTTTACCCAATTTACGGTACACACTTTGTGAGGCTGGGTGGACACCGGAGAGCTCCCGAACCCACAGGGTTGACTCACAGCTACTGTGGAATAGAAAATAATAATCTGCCACAGCCGGATTGGAACCAAGGTGCTCGAAGTTGGTAGAACACTATCTCAGCAATGATCTACCCACTCCTTAATCAATTAAATATGCTTGGAATTTAAATGGATCAAGTATTTAACAATTCCAGTCTAATCAGTACATTTCACACTGTTTGAGGAAGAAGCAAAAGCTGGATGTTTTCCACTCCAGAGCTTTATTTAATTTAGACAAGGAAAACGTTGCTGCTAAGGAATTTCCAATACGATAACATTTATGTAATTCATCTCTCCTGCTCTGCTCTGTTGATGATATTTTTTTGTTTTTCTTTGTGAAGATGTGGAGGTTATGAAGTTTATTATGAATACATTAACGTTATATGGATGCTGGTAGCGACTATTTTCAAGAAAAAAACAAAATATTATGGGTTGTACTACTTACCCATAAGTTGTGGGATAGAACTTCATGATTCTATTATTAAAGATCTATAAATATTTTTAAGAGATTGAAGTATTGGTAATTGTTAATAGTATCGCTACTCTACAATAATAATTTTCAAATATTAAAACATAAGTTATTGTTTTGTTTTTGACAACTATTGATATTCATTTTAAAAAATAACTTCATGATGTACACATTAAAAAACATTTTTTCCGTGGTCGATGTTAAGAAAACGGCTATTGCGTTCTTACAGGATAAAGAACTTTTAGGATTTTTTTTTTGGAATAAATTAAGGAAAGGAAAGGGTACACGAATTTATAAAAAATGGGCTACAAACATCTAACTGTAAAGCATAAATATAAGTTTGTTGGCCCAAAGACATTAGTGAATACGCAAAAATCGGAAGATTATAGGTAAGTAAAAGAAGAAGAGAAACAAATCGGAATTTCCTAGCATCTTATTTAGCAGAATTATTATGGCGCACTCAACTTAATGCAAACAAATATTTTTTCTCAAATTTTAGTAAATATAAAAGATATTTTGATAGAAATAAATAAAAATTAGTTGTGTTTACATAAAAACGTCTGTTTTTATTATATTATATTAAATAATTCAATTTATGGGAAGTGGAGATACTATAATTAAAAAGTTACGAAGTATTTATCTTTCAACAGGATATAGTTTAACAGCATGTGTCTAGCCCATTAACACTTGCTAATTATATTTCCTTGTATGCTTACGATAAAATTTATTTTTTAATAAGAACCATACATTTTAGTTTATTAACTATAGAGTTGATTACTACCCAACCTCTATTATCAAATCTTTCATTGGGAAACTATTAAGAAAGCCGATAATAAAGGAAGGGGAAATGGAAAATTAATGTATGAATGTGTTTACATTAGCTTTGGTTTAGATATTAGTTTTATAAAAAGTAACGTTATTGAGTTTGGCCTATAATTTTGTCAAAGAATGTATAAAAAAAAAATCTAGTGCGACTCACTATAAAAATTCGTATTTTGGGTATCTTTTAGTGAAAGCAACGAATATAAACCTTGTTCCTGCCAAGAATACAATAGTTAAAAAAAAGATAACAAACCCGTGTCATACGAATGCCAACGGACGGTCTCGGATTTTTCCAATTCGAGATTCTGTCACTATTTTTCCTGTTTTCTACTTTAATTAGTTATTCTTAAAAATTCTTTAATATTTTATATTTATCCATTTTTTGATATTGCTAACAATGAGAGAGACTGGTTATTTATTTCAAATAAGGAAAATTAAAAGTACTTTAGAGGAATATTTTTTAACAATTCGTCTTTTAAGCCCTATTAAACAATTTAAATGGGGATAAGGCCACTTTAATATACAATAAATTAATTTACCGAGTATAATCAAAATCGTATGACCATTTTTGAAAAAATCCAATAAAGTGTGAAATAGATTTTCCAAAGAGCCACCGGTTGGTCATTTTAACAAAAAAAA
>NW_027113124.1:381719-382596 GCF_000696795.3 Halyomorpha halys | reverse complement strand
GTAATGGATTGGAAGTTTGGACCGTTTGTCTAGTAAATGTTGTAATAGTCGGAATCGACGAGCGGTTTCCTGTCTTTTCAGTCTTGTATGAGGATTCCATGTCAGTCGTTTGTCCAGATTTATTAAAAGATACTGTAGTGCAAGACGAAGGTTTAAGATGAAGGTTAAATGTGATTTGGTGGGATTTATTGGAATTTATTTTAATCCTCCAGTTTCCGCCAAAACTTGAAAAAAAAATTTTGCACGATCCTTATACTTCCTCTTAGTTTATATTTCATATATAGGTAAGTACTTTAATGATTTCAATATTAAGATTCTCTCATAAATAATTTATTATTATATACCATATAATTACCATATATATCGGTATGTGAAACATAATAATATTTTGTAGTGATAATTCACCATAAGGATAAAAATAAGTATTAAAAATGTACTTTAATAGGAAAAGGTTATTAAAATCGTTTGAACGATTTTCCAGAAATTGTTAGAAAGGTGTAAAATCGATTTATATTAATTTGCACTTTTTAACATCGATTTTAGGGAAAAAGTTGTTATTACGTTACAGGGAAATACCTAACCCAAATTTTCCAGTTTTATGAAAGTAATGTGAGACTTGGCTATTTCGACTCGAATGAGCTTAAAATATCTCCGTTGAACAATCTTAACCGAAAATACATAATCGCGTTTAATCATATCCTATGAGTAACACTTACGATTTACTTCATATACAGATTAGTGAAAATAAGGAATAAATAATTGAAATCTGATAGGACAGAACTGAATATGAATATGAAAATAACATATTTAATAAAATATATTTTTTACTATTTACTTTTTTTGATTTGTTTGTTTATTTTGAAAGGGCGTTTAACGC
>NW_027113124.1:378611-380624 GCF_000696795.3 Halyomorpha halys | reverse complement strand
GCCCTTAAATTTAACGGAATGTAATATTAGTCAAAAAATGAAATAAATTCAAAGTAATGAAATTTTAAAAAAAATCGGTTTTTAAATCAGTGTCAATAAATCTTTATCCTGCATAAATATAGAGATATGCCAATGTTGTAGATAGCTCTCTATTTCTATATACGTACTTCTGGCGCGATTGAAAGGAGTAAAGGAACTGAGGTTCCTTTGGGAATCCACACACGATAAAGAACAGAAGCCAAGGGTACGACGAAGAGTAATAAAGCAAAACCCTTAGCCCACCCTGAGGGATCGATAGAGTTACATCTTCTTTGTAGCTTCAGAGGGAGACTAATTAGCTCCTAGTTGTTAAATGTACTCATCAATATGATTAATCATTAAGTTACAATAAAAGAATCCCGACGTGGTCAGGGCTTGATAGGAAATATGCTTAATGGACGACAAAGGATAATTGATTGGGATTATTAATTGTAACTCATCGATTAATATTTCTTGACAGCTTTCCATTTCAATAGACTTGCGTATTTAAGGGAAATCCCCTTCTAATGGTGTTGACAGTCAATTATAATATCCGCGATTTTAGATACAAATAAAAATTAGACCATCCTATTACTCATTTCTCTCAGGGATAATGCTTAAGACCTATTTTGTTCAATTAACATCAACATCGCCAATAGATGAAAGATAGCTTTTAAGAACTAATATACTGTCAAAATATAATACGAGTTGAAGCTGATTTTACTTTGAGTTATCGATGAAAACTTATTTAGATTTTTATGATTACGGTTGTGCAAGAAGGCTCCAAAATTGTGTTTACACTGCTTAAAATTTATATATATATGTAATGTATTTCAGTGGATCTTAAGG
Organism: Halyomorpha halys; assembly: GCF_000696795.3. Taxonomy (NCBI): domain Eukaryota; kingdom Metazoa; phylum Arthropoda; class Insecta; order Hemiptera; family Pentatomidae; genus Halyomorpha; species Halyomorpha halys. Next base: position 379,757 of record NW_027113124.1, on the reverse strand, counting down.
GTCAGTCAATAAGAAAACTATATTGAGGCGGCGTTTTGCAAGTTTATTTTTTGCATAGGCATGGTCTAAATAAAAATAAAAAAAATTTTTTTTTAGAACAAAGATTGTCTTCAATTAATTTTTAAAAACTGCACGTACATAATATAATTTAAGATTAATGACTTTTACAATTGCATGTGCTACTGCACATATTACATTTACATGTAGTTTTTTAATAAGTTGTTGAAAAAAATTCTTTGTTCTAAAAAACTTTTGTTTTCATCGTAGGACACGACTATGCAAACAATAAGGTTGGGAAACATAGTTGTCATATTGACTGATCCCCGAGATCCACTGAAGTATATATCATTAACAGTCAAGAAAAAATTTATCAATATTTTGATTTCATTGCTAATAGTAAACGTGACTACGATGTAAGCTATTAGTTAAATTTACTGAAATAATTTGCGAATAATTAATAAGCTATATCATAAAGGTTATATTTTCTTTCAATTTTCTTTTTCATGTGATGGTATTGTACGATATGTAAAGAAAAACACCACTAAGGTAATTTTATCTTCGCCAATCGCGGAATTCATTTCAGTTTGTTTTCACAAAATACATTGTTAAAGTTTTCATCGCTCTTGTATTATTCCAATCATCTCTTTTTGATCCTATAGTCATTTTCCAAGTTTAATTTTTTTTTTTCATTTTAACATAAGTAATGTTTTCCTTAGGGATTCCTGGAAGTATAGGCCTTCGTGAAGTAGAAACCATTTAATAGAATTATCTTAATAGAGTATTATATTTAATACAAAATAATATAATGTAATTTATTCATGGTTCAAAATGAACGACTTCCAATGTATTTGTGTTTTATCTGATGGAGCAAAAAGAGGATCTGATTTGATCAAATGAAGTTCCAATGTTAAAGCAGAATTCAGAGGAACTGGTGATGTTGGGAGTCACGCGATACCTCATGCCTTTAAAAATTGATGTCTCACTTAAAATTCCTGCAAGCTCTTCCAAACTTCTTCAGCGCTAGTACGAAATCAGAAGAATGCTTTGCTTTGCTTTATTTGTATAATATTCTTTTAATTTTTTGAATAATATACTTTCTTATCTTCCTCTCTCTCTTTCTTTCTCTCTCTCTCTCTTATAAATATA
>NW_027113124.1:364917-377721 GCF_000696795.3 Halyomorpha halys | reverse complement strand
ATCATGGATTGGTTCGTTTAATTTCGTTCACAAAACGAATAAAAAAACAAACATTTTTTTTCATAATCCCTATAAAAGAGCTGTAATATAAGAGACTAAACGGTTTTAGGGGCTGTTAATAAAACTGACCTGACCTCAACTCACCCCCCCCCATCCATTCAACATCATCAAACTGGAGCCTAATCCGATCAGTAACCCCCCTCCCCTCCCTAACCAATCCTGGTCAAACCATTTGCTTTTGCGGAATCGTCACTTCTTGTTTAACATTTGTTCAAAGGTGATACTTTGATTCCACTGTTTATTTTTCTCTTTTTATGATTCTCTATCCTTAATTTAAAATCTTTTATAGAAAGCTCTTTTTGGAAAAATCCTACATTCGACAGATATATCAAATAATTTATTTTTCCATTTTTTAATATTCGAAATGTATATAAAGAATTTGGCTGTAGTAGAAAATTTATTAATCGAGTTTATTATTATTTTTACTAAACTAATTTAGTTATGGATCGACTCTGGATTCAGGAAATCCTCCTGGGGCTCTAAAAGTACCTGGGTCATCATTAGCTGATCCACTTGGATGCTGACCACATAACCTCCTCCTGGCACTTTCTTACTGACTCCTGAACATAAGACTTGTCATTATAATTATTTAAATGTTTAATTTATATTTTTCTGAAAAAATGTAATTAAAAAAATTCCAATCGCAGTGTACTTTAAAAATTTAGGAATAGCCATCTGCACTCAATCACCTAAAGAGATTCTCGTGGGACCTGTTGAAAATTTTAATATTTCCTTAATTTCAGTAAAATAAAAAAAAATTAACAAAATATTTTATCAACTTTGAAGTTTTCGAATATTTGAAAAAAATATTCTACATTTTACGTGACTCAAAAAAATGGGCAGTAAATGACCTAACAAAACATCTAACATAATTTTGAAAAGTGTTATAGTAGTAATTTTTGTGTATATGAAATTACTAAGGTTTTTTTTAAAGTAGTAAGAAATTGAAATAACCTGATCCGTCTAAAAGATCTTAAAAACAATACAATTTATTTTACTTCTATGCTATACGATTGATTCTTAATTTTGCAACTAAGAAAATAATTAAATTTTATTTTTACTTTTTTTTCATTATGTTCTGTTTTATTTTTTTTTTCGTTTACTAGGAATATCTTTTTTTATATTTAAAAAACAAAATTATGCAATTGACATATTAAAGAAGTTGAGAATATATATTTCAATGTTACAAATCGTTATTATTATTATTTCTTTATCATGATGAAAGCATATAAATAGCATTAAAAGTTTCTAATTCTATATAAAACTTAAAAATATGAATACTTTTAAGGGATTTTCAACAAATCCTGATGGGTTATAATCAATAATATATATAATTATGAAAATGTAATTAAAGAATGAAAGAACAACTAATATTTATAAAATTCTTAAAATAAATAACTGATATATTGAAATTAATAAATAAGTACAAAATTTTTAGCATAAAGTATTGTATAAGTCTGATTTTCAGGCTCGAGATGAATTTTGAGTTTCTATATTATAAGGTACTAAATAAAAAAAAAATGTTTTACGAAACTAAATTAGGTTGAATTCATAGTTAATACTTCAGAGTATAAATAGGTAAGACAGAGAAAAGGGTTAAATAAGCAAATGGGAATAAAACAGAAAGTTGGTATAGAATAAAACTGAACAAACCCAGCTACATAGAAATTTAAATAGTAAAAAAAGAAGCACAACAGGTAAAGGATAAAAATGATATAAATGAAAATGCCAATAAGATCTTACGAAACAAAACTTTGAAAATCATTTTCTGAGCCTATGATTTTGTACATGCTCGGTTAGTGTGGGGTGATGTCATGGATCGGCTTTGGGGGTCGGGAAATCCTCTAGGGACAGGTTCAAACTCCATAAAATGAGGACCCAAACCTTCAATGAATAAAAACCTGTCAGTGAAACTTCAGAGCACTTCACCTGCTGTTATAAGGTAATCAATAATTCCCGTAGCCAAAAATCGATCAAAGACTTCTATGTTTCGCGATTTTGGATTCTTTTTTTGTTTGGAGATTTATATATTTATCTGAAAGGTAATTGAATATGAGAAGGATATTCACCTCAGCAGCAATTCAACAATTAATGTGTTGGCACTAAAGCTCAAAGAAAAAAAATAATGGAACATTTCGTAAGAAAATTGATACAACAAATATTTGCTTCCCGGTTTTTTCTTAAAGTAAAAATAGACACCGGAATATGGTATTTGAAAAGTAATAACTGATATCCGATTTATTTGAGAGGACTGATATCCAATTTCAAAATGACGAGACGGCCTTTGGGAAACAGAAAATAATTATCTACCACAGCTGGATTCGGACCCAGATTCTTTGAGTTAGTAGCACAGTACCTCACCAATGAGCTACCCTTTTCCATTTTGTGCTATTAAAAATTCAAATTTGATTAAAATTAGATAATTTGATTTTTTAAAATATTTTATTTGTACATATTTTGTTATTTAAGAGAATTATTATATTATTAATATATGGTATTCGGGAGTATTGCCCAGAAAAATTTCGAATCCGAATTTCAACGGAAATACACGTTTCAAGATCCCCAGATTCCAAAACCAATTCTACCTAATGGTCTTTTTGTGTGGACGTGAACAGCCTAGCTCAAAACAATGTACGATATTGAAATTCCATAATTAAGGAAGGTATATGCCTGAGATTTGTAGCAACATTTTCGTCACAAATGAAGAATTTAATCAAAAAAAGCCTCTGATGATTTTGATTAAACTCGTTATATAAATTCAATAGTATTTAGTATAAACTAGGTCTTATTCTCCTAAAAACTCGTACAGGGAAATTTTTTATTTAGTTAACAATTTTAATTTTAATTATTGGAAACAATTAAACTTTTTTCTTTTTTTGATTTAAGCAGTTGATAAATATAAAATTTGATAATTAACGGAGGGAGAAATTAAATGTGTTCGTATTTCAACGGTGGTTGTGGTTGATGTCAGATTTAACTTTAATTACCTATGCATAGAATATACAGGAAGGGTAAGTATTGCCATAATGAGCAATGAAGAAATTGCAAGGATTAATTTCATCTAGAAGTTGGATGCTAAGCGAAAGTTGTGCGATGGGGGCACCAATTTTTTTTCAAAATATTACAAAAAAAAAAACAAATTAACTCTATTATAATATGAAGAGCATTTGGGGAAAAACACATTCATATTAATTATTTCCCAGATGGGAAAAGCTTTACAATGTTTGTTGACAAGGTCTATTTTTGTAAAAGAAACGCACTTCCTTCGAGGAGGTTCCCACCCAGATGGGAATTAGGGGATGGACTTGGCTCCAAAAGTCCGGTAACTTACTCAGGGGCTTAATGCTAGGGTAAACCCAAGGCGGGCTAAAACCCTCTCTCACCCTTCACTTCCAGCAACCTCCATCAATTACATTGTCAGCATGCAGTCCCGATAGCTCTCTTCTCGTCTTACTAATAAACCTAATTGACTTATCGGTAAATTTAATGTGTAAGGGATAGGTTTTCATCATCCTAATGCGGTCTATTAAACTTTCTCCTAAAATTTGGAGTTTGAATCAGCTAAAAAGACATAAAGATAAATGTGAAATCAGCAGTAGAAATCTAAATAGCATTGTTTGGAAATCAGCGGATACAGAAAAATATAAAATCCGAGATTCTAAAAAATAAATTATTTTTACCTATAATATCTTATACTTATTACTTGTTCTTTACATATTTACTTTTTTTAAATTTTATATATACTATCTATATTTGAATGAATCCCTATAGGTATCGTTTATCCTTGTAGTTAAATATTGAGTTTTTTTTTTTTTTAAAGATTGTAATTGCTTATGTGCGAAATTTTTGTGTGTATATATTTCTATTTTATTTGAAATTTTTATTATTTATATTTTAATTCTATTCAATGTTTGTTAAAGAAAAAAAAAAGAAAGAAAAAGGAAGATGTATTGGGTTAAACGAGAAAATATAATTAGATAATGGGAAAAAATGAAGATTAATAAGGAAAAAAAAGGTCAAAAGAAATAACAATGATAAAACAAAAATAAATCATGTGTTACTATTATATATTGTAAATTTACTGTACTATGCCTATACATCATAAGAATTAAAATATTCAACTAAATATTTAAAATAAAATGGAATATTGTGTGACCATACTCTTTTGATTTATGTTGATGTGTGATGTATAAAAGAAGGATTAATGTCTATCGGATTATCCATAGATAATAATAAAGATGTGCTTAACCTTCATGTCACCTCTGTTCAGACAAACTCATTTACTACACGGATACTCTTGTTTTTTGTTTGTTTTTTTTACTATTAGAGGGCAATTGTTTGTTTTTTTATGTCTATAAATGTCTTTATTCTTTGTTATTGGTTTTACTTTCATCTTTTATTAAGAATTGTTATTTTTATCCATTTTATATATTTAGGGGTGTCTTTAATACGAGACTATACCCCCCTATAATCAATTGTTAAAAAAATATAAATAAAATGTAACGGTTATATCAACCATGTAAGCCCACTAGGCCGATCTGGTATTAAATAAATTTTAAAAAAACATGGAGACTGGGAGTCAGTTAGTGAGTTTTGCCTTAATATTACAATATGATACTATCATTAATTGAAACACAATAAAGAGGTAGAATATTTATCAATATTCTGCACTCCTTATCTTCTTCATAATTCATTACTGAAATATCTTTTACAGAATGGGCAGAGTTCATTTTTGTTCTAAGTGAGGGTGTTGCTTCCACGGTGTAGTTTGATGTGCTCCGGGTTTCCTACTCTTAGATCGCTGATGCATTCAATTTTTTTTTTTAATGTAGCCTAAAGCCTAGCTTTTTTTTTTTAAATACTTATTTATTGCTATTTACAACTGTACATTATAATACATTTAGTAAATCTGATCTCGTTTAAATTGGAGTGTTCCAGGCGTGAAGAGAAACTACCCATTGTTAGTTAACAAAAGTTAACAAAGTTAACCCCACTCTAATGACATTTTACATTACATGGAAGGAGTGATATCTGGTTTCGGCTAGATCGGTTACATAGAGAACATTAAGGTCTTTATGTATGATATTATTTGTGACAAAGTAAGGATCATTGAGGATTTTACGAAGGATTTTGCATTGTAGGGATTGAATACGAGAGGAATTCGAAGGTTTAGTGAAGCCCCAAAGCTCAACTTCATATGTCCAGATTGGCCTTATTACAGACATGTAGATCAGTCTTTTGTAATGAGTTGGAAGTTTAGACCGTTTGTCTAGTAAGTGCTTTTATAGTCGAAATCGATGTGCAGTTTCCTGTCTTTTCAGTCTTGTGTGAGGATTCCAGGTTAATCGTTAGTCCAAGGTAGCGGATTTGTTCGACAGGGGTAAGAGTAACATTATTAAATGAAACTGTAGGGCAGTCGGTAGGTTTACGACCAAGGGTAAAGGTGATTTGATGGGATTTGTTTGGATTTATTTTAATCCTCCAATTACGACACCATTCTTTGAGAGCTGTGATATGGGATTGGAGAGTTTGGGATACAATTAATGGGTCGGGGTTTATTTTTTTTTTAATTGAATGTTTTAAGTACTATTGTTATTATTTACATTATTTTTCATGGCTCTTCATTTTCCTATATACATGGTATGAATGAATACTTATTACCCCTAATTGTGACATATTGTATAGGAAGTTCGATTTTTTTATTTTCTTATTCAGCGACTATCGTCGACATGAAATGCCTCTCCAAGACATTGTCTGAAATTGGCCGGAGATTAGAAACTCGATTTAGAACCGCGTGTTTAGTACAGCTGGTGATATCAGAGTGAGGCAACATCATGGCATTGAGATCTCTTGGAGAAAATTTCAAGCATCATAAATGAAAAATTATTCTTTTGCAGAAACCATAGAGGAAGACTGATTTAGTGTGCTCACACAAAAAGCGAAAATATAAATATCTGAGGAATGGTAATCGGGTAGCTATTGGAATTTAATTAATTAATTTAAAAGTTATATTGAACCACCCAAACCCACTAGTTTCTAGCCTTGCTTCCTCTTCCATTCCTGAGGCGCTTGAAAAGAAGATTGCCTTGAGACCTTCTAATGTGTACATGTTATTAGAGTGCTAACAATGGGTAGCTTCTCTACATGCCTGTATCATACCAATGTAATGTAGCATTAAACAATTTATCGTACGTGATTCTGGATACACCCCCATACAAAGTTATATCCACTATCATCACTAATGGATGCTGTTTCATACGATTCCTAACCCAACACTAAATTAAAAAGTGCATTTCTTCTGCCAAGTTTATTTATTTTCTCTTCTCATTGACGTTTAATACTGAAATATATTTTTATTAATAGTTAAATTTTGGAATTATATTTTATTGATGAAAGTTATATAAATTATTTATACAAGAATGGAGCTTCTATGGCTGTTAATACCCTGATGATTTCAAAATTCAAGACATCAAAATCATACGTTTGTAAAGGAGAAAAAAATAGTTCCTAAACCATGTACAGACTAAAGATTCATATGTACCAAATAGTAATGCCAACAATGAAAAACTAATAAATAAACATTATAATCCTGTAGAACTTGGTGTCTAAAGCTCTCAAAAGAGCTTTTTGCATTTGTGTTGAGAAGTCAAGAGTATAAAAATAAGTTAAAACACTGCCAACTGATGTATTCGGGTACACCTGGGATGTTTTAGTCGGTGCTGCGATACCATCCATGAATCCTCATTAGGAGGATATAAAAGATGTAACAGAGAGGAATAAGCATTTAGACCCGCTTCTTCACTTCTAACTCACATTTCAAAGGGAATCGTGATGAGTTGTGAGGATGAATAGGGAAGAATTAAAAAATATTACATACATAATTCATAACGCTAGGACTTTGAGGAGTTTTTCGAGGGAGCTGACTCAAAAAACAAAAATTAATATTAAATTAAAATAAACCATGTACAAATTAACAATTATGTGTTGTTTTTTTTTAGATTATTATGAAAATTTTAATATGGAATAAGACGAGGAAGATCTCATTCTACTTATTTTCCTGGAAGAGTGATGAATTAATTAAACAATTTCTATTTCAGTCCATGCGAAAGTAATGATTAATTAACTCAGATATCATCACACTTATTAACCAAGCTGCCCTGGAAAATATACAGAATAAATAAATCAAATTATAAAGTTATTATGTCACATATGAAATTCAACTATATCATAATATAATGAATACAGTCAAATATTAATGAAAAAAAAAATTAAATTTTAGAATAATTTAATTCTATTGTTAGAATAAATTAATTGATTTTTTTTAAAAAGTTAATTTTGCCTTCAAGTACTCTTAATTTACTAATACAACTTAATTTAAGATTAAATTGTGTAGCAAATATATTCCATAATTTTTTTTTAACAGCGGGTTATGTCAAATCTAGGGAGTCGGTGTTAATATAGCTCATTGTACGATGAGAGGATTGTGTTAGGTCTTCCAAGATTTGTATTTTATTTATTGAATAGATTAGATTCAAACCATCAAAAAATGTCACATAGTCCCTTTAATTAACCTATGGGATACTTATATATGGTCAATGTGAGGCTTTCTGTGTATCACTCATCAGTAATGAGAATTATTTTCAAAGTCTATAATCTTTCTACAAGTTTCAAGATAGTGTTTTATTATTCTTCTATTTTATAATAATCTTGATTAGTACTTTCTAACATTTAAATTACGTAAAGTCTACGAAAGAAAACTTATTCATGTAATATATAATAACATAGCTTTGATCATATGGACCGTTTATTTTATGAAAATAGTATAAGCCCATTAATGTTCATATTGAGATACTGAAGTATTTGCGTTAGATTAAATTTAAAAATATGGGTAACAGATAACATAGCAAAATAAGGTTTTTGGATTTCGAAGTGTGTAAAATATATCATCCTAATAGACATAAGAAACGTAATTAAAAAGAATGTTATTTTATATTTTTTTTTCTTTCTTTTTTGACTCCCTTCCCGGCCATTTTTTGACATACGGAGGTGGTTATCCACTAGGTACCACCCTATTCTAACCATGGTGAGTGGAAGAAATTTTCATTTTTTGGTACCGCCATAGAAATAAAATTCGATCTCCATGGCCGGATTCGAAACAGCGCCGCTACGCTTTACCTCCCTCAGCTACATACGACCCCTTTAAAACGAGTTTACTGTTTCCCCATCAGTATTTTTTCATCCTATTAAAAGTCACCAGAGAAGAAAACTGTTGAAACAACTTAAAATACCCAGCTAGCAACATACACATTTTATCACTCTGACAAAAGTGAAATTTGAAATTAAAATGTTAATATGTTAAAACAAATTCAAAGTTTACAATTAAACTGCTACTTTGATGATGATATAAACATATAGCAATGATCGTATAAACTGTTACTGCATAATATTTTCTATGTCAATTTGAAACTCTCACATTGGGAAGTTTTTCATTACTTGATTCTTGTTACTAAATTATGATTATAAATTTATTAGTAACAATATGCTGCAGAATAAAAAGATCATGTAGAAATGTAACTATTAAGGTAGCTAAATCGATTTTTTTTGGAAAATGGACTTTCGCCGCTTTGAAAACAAAGGGCTCATATGAAGATTATTTTGTATATAGTTAAAAATTAAAGATCTTGTAAAGTAACAAATAGGTAATATAAATGAGTTTTTAGTTTATATAACGATCTCCTGAGTTGTGTGTAGCTCAGTCAATCGTTTTTTATTACATTGTTATGAATTCATCAAATGTAATACATAACATCTACAAGATTCCCAAGTATGTTAGTAAGTATTATCTGATGCAAAAGAATACAAAAAAAAGTTTACAATACAAGGTCTGAGAATTCATCTCGAAGCACTGAGGTTGCAAATCAGGTTAGGAAAAGAGAAGGTTTGATAAAATAACAAAGAGCCTGAACAGGAGATTCTGGAAGCAGTATTTGTTATTTCCCTAAATCAAATCAGATCGGAATGGTGTAAGGTGAAATAAAACTCCTCCGGTGGTAAACAGACTTTATGCCCCCCAGCGACCGTTTCCCATTCATTAATCCTGTTCTTCCCCTCCCATCTCCCCCCCTCTATATATCTCTTTTCGCCATATTTTTTTTCCACTTTAATGAGTAGTAATTTAACTCGAGGCTCCATTTGAATTTACTTTCGGCATATTGAGATAGGAAAGGGAAATTAACTTATGTTTGCTACGTGATCCGGATCCACTTCCATTTGTGACAGTCCTCAGCGCTCTAGTGGGCGCCGCAGCTTGCCATTATGGGCCAACCAATTCCCTCTCTGGCAATAAATTCTAAAATAAACAAAAAAGGAAAAAGGGAATAAATTAATTAAAAAGGAAACGAACATTGGAGAATACGTGACGGAAACGTTAAAATATTGACAATGAAAAAACTGACTGGAATCATCATCGATGATGAGTGGTCGACTGTCAATGCTCTGTTTAATTATCTGAGTAATTAATTTTGTGCCTAAATATTACCCATGGTCAACATCAACCTGATTACTTTATTTGAGCTGGCTGAGATTAAAACTAATGGGCTGACAGTTTGTGATGTAATTTATAATTACTGTTTAAATAAACTTTAATAATACTTAACAAAAACTATATATATGTATAATAAAATATTTAAAAAAATCAAATGCGCAAACAAGTTAAAAAGAAAAAAAAGAGAGAGCCAATTTTGTCCAAATAAAATAAATTAAATTAAAAGAATGATTTTCTGTTTTTTGGAACAGGAAAAAAAAAACGAATTTTTCACTTCAATTCTTTTTTGTAAAATTTCTAACCGCACATAAGCTTACATATAAAGAAAAACTAGACCGGAGGCATTTTTCACGTTTACTTTGTTTCTCAGATTCCTTTGCGCTATGTAGGAATGCGGTCAATTTCTCGCACAGATCGGCAACATTTGAAGTTTTGATATTAACTCCATTACTGGAATTCCTGCCAATTATAAAATATTTCTGCCATGGATGAACGTTTCACTTTCATTCTCTGAATCATCAAGGTATCTACAACAGAAATAAGCGATATGAACAAGAACTTATTATAAGAACTCTCTATATTACTGAGTGACGGACCAATTATTTGAGAGATTAGAGTTAGGAATTTGGTGAATCACGTAACCCAGAAGTTCTCTGCCCTAGTTTATTATTTTTTACTTTTATTTAATACCAGATGATACCAGAACAATTGATTATGGGGGGATAGTCTCGCACAAAATACACCCCTAACTATATACAACGTTATAAATAAAAAAATATTAAGATAAAATAATAATTCTTAAAAAGAGATAGAAGTAAAGTAATAACAAAAATAACGACATTCGTAGACCAAACAAAACCCTAGATCTCATATTTTAAGGAACTCAGGGATCCAGAACGGTATTTATGAAGGGAGGTTGCTTAGTTTGAGGCAGCATCTTTGATTGAAGTAGCGAATAATGGGAAAGAGTTACCTCTTCATTCAAATCGACTTTCTGAACAAGCCACTACTAATATTTAAATATTTCGAATTAAGTAATTATTTAAAATTAAAGGTCAATGAATAGTCAATAGAATACATAGAAGAAAAATATGGAAGGTGGATTTGACATGTTTTAAGAATGGAATCCAATTGTAATGTCAGGGTAACATACGAAGTTGATGGGAGGTGACTTAGGCTAAGACATCAGAACATATGAGAGTAAGGGTAATGTTTTACCAAGGATTGGGACTGGTTTAGGTTTCTGGTTGAGGGTGTAGATCCAGAGGTAGTTTATTGGGCAGGAGGGTGGGAAACAAACAGGATGACCACAGAATTGGGGATACTGGTAGAAGGGACCAGGATTATGCCAATAATTCTGTTTAATGTTCGTATATATTCTTCCTTTGTGGCACCAGCCATTTTTAATTGCCAGTCCATATTTACAAGAGAATGTCAGAAGGATGGTTTGCAGTATTGATGTGATTGTACTGTCTTCTCCTGTGTCACAACAGATAAGAAAACTATACTTTGAATAGGATTACATTTATATGAATCCAACGTCTTGACCACCGGACCATATTTTGAGTTTTTATCAGATTTAGATAATAATAATTATTAATAAAACACATTTATTTTATTTAAATTAATAATAATGTGTAATTTCAATTGACGATTATAAAACCCAAATTGACAAATATATAGTTAGATTTAGAAATATATTTCTTAATTTAAGTTAAGAACTTTAATTAATATTTTTTATAAATAAAAAGTGAAAAAACAAAACAAAAAAAACATTAGTGTTAGTAGATATATTTTATTCTCAGCCGATTTTATTTTTTGTTTCACTTACCACCCAACACACATCCCTTTGAATAGGATTACAATTATATGAATCCAACGTCTTGACCACCGGACCATATTTTGAGTTTTTATCAGGTTTAGGATAGTCTGGGTATCAATTCTTAACGTTCTACTAGTTCGCCAACGCCACAATCTTCCTCATTCAGCCCTGACGAAGCCCTGCAAAACGAAACGTTGGTAAACAATAAATAGTTTTATTTTATTACTTTTATACCTTTATTGACTGCCATCCGGACTATCATTCTAGAATATAAATTTCGTCCCTACCAAGAATACAACAGTTTGACCAAAGATAACAAAGCAGTAATGCAATCGGATAGTTTCGACTTTTCCCTATAGAATCGGAAGTTACTATTTTTTCTTTTTTATCCTTTAGTTATTCATGAAATTCTGTAACATTTTTATTTATTCATTGTTTATTATTACTAACAAAGTGATCTGTTTGGTTTTTTTCAAATAAACAAGATTAAATGTACTTTAATGGAAGATTAGTCATTTAGGGACTGTCAGACTATTTCAATGAGGATAATACCTAGCAGATATTAAAAACCATTTTATTGTTCATTGACATACCGAGTTTAATAAAAGTTGTAGGAGCTTTTTCTAAGAATATCAACAATTGTGAAAAATCAATTCTATAAAGCGGTACTTCCGATGGGTTGATTTTATGGAGAAAGTTATTATCACATAATTTCACGTACGACTCTTCATTTTTAGGCTACATTGATCACATACAGACCGACCATTTTCGAGACTAGGTTATTACTTCTGTCGAAAAAGCGAATTCGAAATTTTGCATGATCACATTTCCTTACTATAAATTAAAATTAAAATCTGTACCACTACAGCCCATGAAGGGTTAAGTGCTCAGTACTGTGCAAGGAGGTGGTTTGGTCAGAATCACGCTCGACCGCCAGATTTTTACCCGATTAAGGGTACCTAATTTATGAGGCAGGGTAGACCCTAGAAGGGCTCCAGAACCCACAGTGTTGACGCACGGCTACAGTGTAACAGAAAACAATTTTCTGTCCAGCCGGATTCGAACCCGGGTCCTTGAAGTTAATTGCATCACGCTGCTACCGCGCTCCCTTCCCTTAATATATTTTCCATATGTCGGTATGTTTTTTTTAAATTATTTATTTAATGTAATTTACAACTGTACAAAATAATACAATAGGTAAATATGTAGTATGTTTCATATACAATTGAAAATCTTGGGAAGGAACCACTCATTGGTGGTACTTCAAACATTAATTTAAATTAGAAGGTCGCGTGGCCATCTGCTTTTCAGATGCCTCGTAGGATTATCAGGGATTGTTAAGGATTAATGGGTTAGGATGGTTAAGGAGTTTGGAATG
>NW_027113124.1:362649-363607 GCF_000696795.3 Halyomorpha halys | reverse complement strand
AGTCTTATTTTCAGTGAGAAGTGGATGGTTGAAAGATTTGTATTTTAGTAGTTCTCCATAATGATTTGTCAGTGGTATTTAAGTTTTATATCGGTATGTTAAAGTATAAAATTATAAAGTTATTAAAAAATCAAAAACACGCGAAATTATAAATTAATATGAGAAAAATACCGTTGTGTGAGTAAAATATACCAACCTTTTTATAAACAATATCACTATTAAAAAAAAATCAATAAAGCCATTGTTTTAGAAAAAAATTAAACGATTTTTTAATTGAGGTCAGTGCTTCACATTCATTGCTAGCAGCTAGACTATACCAGATGATTATGAACTTAGCGACAACGAACAACAACAAGTGGTCAATTTCTTGTTTTGTAAATGCCGATAGGAAGTTGTACACTTAAAAGTTCAACATTGTAAAAATTTTTTCATCCCCTTGTGTCACAGCCAATGAGATAAAATCAGGAAGGTTATTAGGACCTGTTGGCCACTCTTGTTCATTGGTTGGAAGATGTTAGATTGTGGGAGTTATGGGGTAGCGAAGTGGCCACGAAGCCTAGGTGGGCAATAAACTAGCACCACTTTCACAATGGGGTAATTTGCTTTCCTTTTATGAGGGGTTCCTTCTGGTGGAAATCCCTGTGTCGGTTGAGTTGGAGGGGAGGGGGCACATATGTTCCGATCCAGACCTACAATATTGCCGCCCTGTCAGAACTTCACTTTTCAGATGAAAGTGGAAAGAGTCTTTATTTTCCGAATATTTTCAAAGTATATTTATATGAAGATATTTATAGTTGAATACAACAGTTTGACCAAAGATAACAAAGCAGTAATGCAATCGGATAGTTTCGACTTTTCCCTACAGAATCGGAAGTTACTATTTTTTCTTTTTTATCCTTTAGTTATTCATGAAATTCTGTAACATTTTTATTTATTCATTGTTTATTATTACTAACAA
>NW_027113124.1:355951-361077 GCF_000696795.3 Halyomorpha halys | reverse complement strand
ATCATTAATTCATAAGAAAACTATCATAATTAATATTTTACAGTAAACATAATTAATATAGTACAGTAATAAATTAATATAGAATGGTAATTAAAATTATGTCTTATTTACCTGATAATTGTACCTTGGAAACGAAATGGAATAATGGTATAAAATATACCATACTTAATAAAACATTTAATAAACAACTAGCAAATCAATTAAACAAACATCTAATGTTGAATCTTTATAATATTATCTCTTAATAAACCTTTTTGTAAACTTTTCTGAATCTCTTTTTCTATACAATTAAAATATAATTTATGATAATATTTAAATAAATTATTATAATTTTACATTAAATTCTAAATATATATTTTAAATAACTAATTTTCTAATGTAACTTTATAAATATTGATTTCCCCCAATGCTTATTTAACTATACTCATATACTGGCCATTGATATAAATTTTCAACGTATTGTTTAACCATTAATTGTTTATTTTATCTTTTGCAACTCTTAATTATCATCTAATTATAGAGCGCTTTTTTTAAATATTGACAGTCCAAAACATTGTAATTTGATTATGAATGTACTTGCTATTAATTTTCTGCCTTCTTGAATGATGTTCTCCTATGTTTGGTAAGGTAGATCGTGGGGGAGATGTTCACTGAGAAGTCGTGCTTCTCTCTCGGGAGATTTTATCGGAGTGTTGGAAATTTTGGAGATGGTCCTTTTTCTTTTCTTGGTTTTCATTCATTGGTTGAAATTCTTTACGAACTGTTCCCATTTCAATTAGTTGACCTCTTCTTTAAAACAACGTTTTTATACGTCACGGTTGTCTGCTAATTCTATTTTGCTCTTTAATCCTTCTCGGCCGGACCCGCCCCACTAAGACCCCAGAGAGCGACTGTCCGCTTAAACTATTTGCTTAAAACGGGAAAAGGGGACTTAAGATAGTTAAATGTTGAAGAAGTGTAATGTTTAAAAAGCACCTGAAATTGGAAAACGGCGTCCGAGATTATGTTGTAACTTTTGTTAATACACTCTAACCTCTTGAATTTGAACCTGGTCCCTAGCTTATATTCCTTAATCCTTAATAGTTTAAATAGAACGACATTAAACATAACCATTTATATCATCCTTATTATGATGTGGCTAAAGCAAATTAATTGTTATAATTACAGTGACAGTGACATTGGTCATTGTCATTGTTTAGCAACTTTATTGTGATTATTCATTTTTTATTATATAATATCAATTAAAAAGATTAGGGGACATATTAGAACCACGAAATAATAACAAAATATCGATTTTTTAAAACTTGTATGTATATATTTTATATTGTATGTATGTATACCTTATACTCGTAATTGGCAATTTTTAATCATTTTCAATTATCAACTCTCCGATGTACTTATCTTATTATATAAATTTATCTAAAATTCAGCTCCACTCCAGGCAAATAAACATAAGCGAGAGAAAAAAATGTATTCTTTAACACAAAGTAATATAACCATGGTTTTCAGGAGTTAATTAAAAATATGATATATAAAGTCTTAAAAATGAATATAAATGACCACAATGCAAAAAAAAAATATATGGTGTGATAGGCGCATTACAAAATTTTCACATAACCTACTTACGTCCACAAATTTTGTGTAGATTAGTGGAATCGTATTAAATTTTATTTACTATTAAAGTGATTTAAAAAAATCTAAAAACCACTACACAAAATTAAAACATTTTTTTTTTAATTTCTGTTTATATAAAAATTCGTATTTTAGAGTTTCTTGGGATGGAAATAAAAAATATCAACTTTGTTCCTCCCAAAAATAAAATAGTTCAACAAAAGTTAACGTAGCGGCATACTTATTAATGCAATCGCAAGAGATCGGCTTTTCTTTTTTTTTCGTCCCGGCTTTTTCCAATTCATACTTCGTACTGACGTTATTTTCTGTTTTGATTATTTCGACTTCTTAAATATTTTGTATTTAGGAATTTTCACAATTATTAATTATTGCTCATTATCACTAAAAATGGGAACTGGTGAAATATTTCACTTAAGAAAAATCAGATACTTTCGGCATTGAAGCCCGGTTGGACCATTACAATGAGTATAAGACCTTGATGATTTGAAAACCTAATTAATTTTACATTCATTTACCGGGTTTAATAAAATCATTTAGAGTTATTTTCAACAACCATGAATTGCATAAAAGCAGGAAAGTGAACACATAGTGGTCTGGAATTAATTTTGGTCGCATTATACAAATTCATAATATATTTGACTATTAGTGTTGAATAAGATAATGGATGTTATTATTATAAAGTATTTAATATTTGGGAATAAATTCCACTTATTCAATTATCACCCCTAAAAATAAAAACAATCGATTTCAGTTCATGCTGCCTCTTCTCGACCATTATGAATAACATTATAGCTGTCATGCAAAATATATAATAGGGGTCGAGACAGAAGGTGAATCCGTGTCATTTTAAATATTAAATATTAAACAGAAATTAATTAAACCAAAAATTGAATAATCTATAATAACGTGTATATATTTATATTATGGTTATATTTATTGTGATAAGAGAATGAATGATTTTTTGCTTTATTTTATTTGTTTTTTTAAGACATGAAACTAAACATTCAGGATTCTCACTTCTCTTAGGTAAGGAACAATTTAATATTTGTTAGCAATTAGCCAAGATCTGACGTCATTCTTGAGAGATATATTTGTCTTTTTTTTTTTTTTCAATAAATTGATATTTAACGTATTTTTCTCATGTGTTTTAAAAAGAATTTGAAGTTATGTGTAATTTAATGAAATCTTTTGAGATTCGTTATACTCTCACTTACGACTTACCAAATTTCTTTTTGTTGGTATTCGATTAGTATTCAATGTCGTGATGTACTTCCAGATATCTTTTTAGGTAAATCTAGAAATGATATAGATATGCAATTAAATTTTCGATGTCAGACATGTTTATTTTAGTTGGCCAACATAAATTTTGTCCAATAATAAAACTTTATGAGAATATTAGATAAACGATTATTTAATTTTTATATTTATTAGTTAATATGATAGGCATTGACTTACAAAAAAAAAATTGTCCGTAAGTAGTACTTGAATATCAGATCGATGTCGGAATATCTTTTCCATAGACAATTTTCTTTTCATATGCAGAAAATTTTCTGGAATCAATTGGAGTGGCTACAGTTGAAACTAGTAGGTTAGGAGTTGACATTACACTTCACTGTATTTATATAATTTAAATTGCTAATTAATGATGTCTACAATCGTTTAGATAATAACTGAATACAATTTTTATAATTTCCTTTGGAGACTTCAACCCGTCCACTTGATGCAGAAAAATCGATTTTTTTTTAAACAACACTTGACTGTCTTTTTTATGATTAAAAATTTTTAACTATTTTTAAAAATTTTAAAACGTCCCGATATCATTCATATATTTGTCACCTTCCAAATTTCCTGTTCCCGGACCAATATCGAATCTATAGATGACCTTTCCTCAGACCACAATCCAGTTATCCTTTTCTTACATTCGAACTTCGTTCCTAAGCCCTCTCCTTCCTCATTGATTAAAGGACGAGCTAACTGGGACAAATTTCATGATGATTTAGAAAACAAACTGGAATTATTTAAAATTCCACTTAAGACTAAACATGATATTGACGAAGCCATAGAAAACTTAATAGAATCTATAAGATTTTGCGTATACAACAACACAACTTTCAGTAAAACTAATAATACCATACCTACTAACTTGTAACACCACATTTGCATCGTATTAAAGGTAAAACTTAAAACAGAACTTAAAAAAATCAAAACGCATATTTAACTAACTTAACTGAAAACCTCGCGACTACTGACAAATCTTTATGGACGACTACTGAGAAGCTTCTCAACTTCAAGAATTTTAATCACCCACTTTTCACTGAATCTAAAACATGGACAAAAAAAAAATCTCAAATATTCGGTCAGCACCTTTCTAAAACCTTTGAGCCACATGCTTAATTCAACCAACCTTGAACACATTGAAGAAGAATTGAATACTCCACTCCAAATGACCCTGCCACCTAAAGGATTTCATCAATCAGAGATATCAAAGATTATCAAGAAGTTACCATCCCGCAAAGCTCCTGGTTATGACCTAATTACATCTCATGTTCTAAAACATCTTCCTCAAAAATTTGTTATATTCCTTACCTACATCTTCAATGCTGTCCTGAGATCCACATATTTTCCTGACCCATGGAAATTTTCCATAATCAAAATGATTCCCAAACCTCAAATGCCGCCAGAACACCCATCCTCTTACCGTCCTATCTCTTTGTTACCTATCATGGGAAAATCCTTGAGAAACCTATCTTAAAACGCCTGTACACCATCTAGATTCCAACCCCATAATCCCAAATCACCAGTTTGGATTCCGAACATCCCACTCTACTATCCAGCAATGCCATCGTGTGGTTGATGTAGTCTCGTCTTCATTCGTCTTGGAGCGCGGAATGTACTGCTCGGGAGTCTTTCATGATGTAGAACAGGCTTTTGATCGAGTCTGGCAACCAGGACTGCTATACAAGATCCGTAAATTCCTACCCCCTACATATTATCTCATTATCCGTTCTTATCTCTCAGACAGGTTATTTCAAGTAAATCAAAACAGTGCTTATTCATCCCTGTTTTCTCAGTCTGCTGGTGTACCTCAGGGTAGTATCCTTGGTCCTATCCTTTATAAAGTTTTTACAGCTGACATCCCAACCCATCCTAACACTATTATCACCACGTATGCCGATGACACATGCCTATTGTCTGTGAATAATGATCCTTCCATTGTAATCCAATCCCACATCACCATCCTTGAAGAATGGTGCCAAAACTGGAGGATTAAAATAAATCGCACCAAATCTCATTTACCCTTCGTTCGTCTTGTCCCACAATATCTTTTAATAATACCCCACTTATTTCTGTTGAACAGATTCGTTACTTAGGACTAAATCTGGACAAACGACTGACCTCATACTACTGACCTCATACTCATAATCCTCATACAAGACTGAAAAGACAGGAAACTGCTCGTCGATTCCGACTATTACAATATTTACTAGACAAAC
>NW_027113124.1:353297-355626 GCF_000696795.3 Halyomorpha halys | reverse complement strand
ATGTTTGTATAGAACAAAAAATCTTTAAAAACTTGATCCACTTTGTCTACGTAAAATAATACGTTTCACAAATTTTCACTGCCGTATAACATATCAAATGTCATCGGCATATTGTTTTATAAGATTCGATTGTTCCGGCTTCTTAACAAAAATGAATTTTATGTTTCAAATATTTAAATTTACAAACCAAAAACTAAATACTTATTTTACTTACGAATGATTAAATAAAATTTATTTATGCACAAATTGCATTATTGTGCCAATAAAAACAAGATATAAACGTTTCCTTATATCATTAAAATAACAAAATCTTCCTTACATTATTTTTATTATTATTAATCAATCTTTTTAATATTTTTCATAATATTCAACATGTAATTGTTTAATTTACAATGTCCATGTTCTGTTCTGGCTAATAGTGAACACTTTTTGATTATATTAACAAGAAATGTAAAATATCACTAAGATCTATTTTGTATGAATGGACTTTAGATCACAAATACGCATTGCATTCGAGCGTGGCAGATTGTATTATATTCTCAATAAAATAAGTTAAGTGCAAAAAAAACAAAAAAAAACATAAATTTGTTTTCGGCATAATAAGGGAACTTGGATGGTTGATGTATTCAATGGCTTAGGGGAATTTCGAAGTTCAACTCCATATTTCCGAGTATGCCGGATTACTGATCGTTTACATTGCTTTGTTACATAAGGAACTCAAGTCTATTTCCTAAATTAAGCCGTTATCAGTTCAAAAGAGATAAACAGAATTCAATTCAGTAGTACATGATTTCGTAAGTTTACTTTCACAAGTTTAAGGAAATTTGTTTTGATCAGTTTCAATCACAATTGACAGTTCTGTGATAAACATGTGATAAATTGGTGATTATTAGTTAATTTTGCACATGAGTCATAGACATGAAATAGCGGATATAGTTATTTAGGATTGCGATAACAGTTACATAATCCGTGCAGAAGATAAGATACTATCTTGAAAACACTGGTATGTCTATAAATTCCTGACAAAGGAATAAATATGACATCCTATTATTTCGAGTAATTATTTTTTTATTGAAATTTTCATCTGTATTAAATAAAATACAACTAGTAAACCTAATGTGAGTTCTATTACAATAACATGATATAGTCTTGTGGAGAAACTATTCATTAGATTAGTTTGCTCTAATAATATTTCTACATTACAAGGTGTCGAGACCAGCTTCCTTTTAGGCGTCTCGGAACATTGTCAATACAATGTGTACAATGAATACAAGAGGAAGCAGGTTTAGAAACTAGTGAGTTTGGGTGGCTAGAGATTTGAGAATGGAAGGATTATCTGGTTTGCGCTTGTTCGACTATATATGAAACATTAAGGTCTTTATATATGATTTAATTAATGGCAAAATTAAGAAGCATTGAGTATTTTATGAAGGATTTTCAACTTCTTATGTTCAAATAGGCCTTATTACAAATATGTAGATCAGTATTTTGTAATGGATTGGTTAATTGAACCGCTTATCTAGGTACTGTATAAGTCTCGTATGAGGATTGCAAGTCATGGTCCAGATTTAGTACAAGGTAGCGGATCGATTCGAAAGGTAAGTGTGAGATATTATTAGAGGATTGTTAGGGCAGTCCGTAGGCTTACGTCAAAGAGGATACTTTACTCTGAAATTTGTCGGGATTTATTTTAATCCTTATTTTTTTCACATCACCATTCATCAGAGGTTGTGATATGGGACTGCAGAGTTTGGGATGCAATTGACGGGTCATTTTTAACTAAAAGCATGTGTTATCGGCATGCGGTTGTGTTGGGCTACATACTGTCTTGAAGCTGATATCGAGGATACTACCTTGAGGAACATCAGCAGACTAACTATTTATTAAGTTAATTGTTAAAATATCTGGTGCCACGCGTGCATCACATAATTTTCACTTACAACTATACTTTGAGCTGAGATTAATCACAGCTCGTAATTAAACTCAGCTCAAAGTATATTTGTATTTTGTGGTAAGTAAAAAAACTACTATAACCATGTTTTAGTCTTTCCGAGGTTTTTATGATAATCGTCGTAATTATCATTACTTTAGGAAACATGAAAATATTTATCTCTTTGATTCTAGTCAATTTTCGCTACCTTCTACGAATTATTTTTACCTGGTATCTGTTATCTATTACATACCTTATTTTTTATAGGTTAATTTTTCTAAAATTCGGAGATTGTTAATTATTCCAAATAAAAAGAATTATTGGTTTTCTAACCTTCCAATATATTCTAGTATGTTCTACGTCGTTACCTTATAGAAAGCCAAATTTTAAAACGACTAT
>NW_027113124.1:347981-353140 GCF_000696795.3 Halyomorpha halys | reverse complement strand
TATAGCCTAAATTATCTTTCTAAAAGTAAATAATCTTTATAATAAGACCACATTCAAATTCATTCCTTTATTTTTCAATGTAACTTTCATCTATTTAATTCGTAAGGATGCGATACTTCATAATAATTTTTTAGCAATATAAGACTTCTATTGTTATGAATCTTTTTTTGTTCTTCATCTGTGCATTCCATAACGTTTCCGAATTGGGCATTCCTTATTTAGAGTAAAAGTATTAGTAAAAAAATGATTAACATCATTTAATCAACACATAAATCAAATTTAAAATACCATTGTATATCTATAAATTGGTTTTTACTTCCACCCTGTAGTGAATTTTGATTTGTCCTTTTTAGTATAAAATTTTAAATTAATTTTAATATTGCTTCGTTTCTTTGTGATTTTATTATTATTATATAACCAGGTCCCAATTACTTCAATGTGAGTATACCATTTTTTTGTTACATACAAAAATTAATCTTAAGTATTGTTGATATATATACATTTTGAAATTTTATAGTAGAACGAGAATAATAGGGATATTTTGAATATTTTCCTAACTCCGGGAACCCTTAGATCAAATATTTTTAGATAAGAGATCGCGCGAAATAACAACCCTTACAAGCTGGAGCAGGATTTTAGTTTAAGATGTTAAAGGGGGAAATAATGGTTGCAATAAAAATGTTTTATCTGAAATTGGATAGCTATAAATCTACACGAGCTCAGTTATTTTAGGGTTGTGGAGTGAACCTAAGGTAGCTAGAAGTGCAATTCTAGTTGTGATATAGAGTCTAGTTGGATACTTCATTTTACGAACAGTAGCAGCGCACCAGTGCTAACCGTCATTCACATAAATCTTTTTTATTCATTTTTACCATTGTGTTTGTTATTATGGTACATTAATTATTTATTTAGTTATTATGGTTATTATGGTAAATTTAAATTGTATGTGAATATAATATAATATAAAATAAATTTACACCATTTGCTATTTTAAGCATATACGTCAAGGAAACCCTTAAGGAATAGTTGAAATTTTTCATTGGTCCTTATATTTTTAGTCGGATGGGACTGTTGATGATGAAAAACTAGGATAGGAGTGGATATAATTTAATTTATATTAGTGTAATTTAGGTCCTGTGCAACTAAGTCCAAGGACACGGGTTCTATTCCGGCTGTGCCACATAATTATTAATTCTGTTATTGTAGCCGTTAGTCATTGTGATGGATTCGGGAGCACTGCTCGGGTACATCCCAGTACTGTGTACCCTTAATTGAAGAAACATCTGATGGATGATTTTGATCTTGAAAAATCGCCTCCTTGCATTACCGTTGTTACAAAACAGTACTGAACCCTTTGACCCTTCAAAGGTTGTGGCGATTTCTAATGTTATATTATTTTATAATTTTTGACCATTTTTTTTTGTACTTTTTTCTCAGGAACTGTAAGAGACAAGAGCATACTGCTGACTAAGTATCAATTCTCCATTTATTTGAGAGTATTTTAAAAGTTTTCTAAATAAAAATAATCAACAGGGAATTTTTCATGGCCTCG
Source organism: Halyomorpha halys (assembly GCF_000696795.3). NCBI lineage: Eukaryota > Metazoa > Arthropoda > Insecta > Hemiptera > Pentatomidae > Halyomorpha > Halyomorpha halys. Next base: position 351,588 of record NW_027113124.1, on the reverse strand, counting down.
AAAATTAAAAAAAAATTAGTTTAAATGATGGCATTAGAACCCCAAACAAAAAAAGAATTAATTACTTCAACATTCTAGCTTTTGGAAAAAGGTACGATAAAAAGTAAAATGTAAAAATGAAAATAGGTGCGTAATAAAAAATAGGGCTTGTGGAAATTTACGTTTTTCTTTTGATTTAATATTTCTCTGTTGTTGTACGGTCGAAGTTACAATAATGTATTATTCGTGAAGCTTGGAAAGCTTTAAAAAAATTAACTCAAAATAGTTTTAAACATTTTTTTAAACTAAGAATTAAAGTTGAATTAATATATATTTTTATGGATCAAAAGTTGAAATTATTGAAACGTTTTGGATTTTTGTTGATAAACCTTAGCGGTTTTTTGGACCAGTCATTTTTGTCTTTATTTAGTCCAAGTAAAGCATTATTTCCGCACTTCTAATGTTGTATATATATATTTTTTTCAATAATACCAAGAAGAGGGGAAAGATATTAAAACGGCGGTTTGTTTAAATTAAATGTGATGTCAGTGAAAAAATAAATAAATATGAGTTAATTTATTTTTTCCTGGAAATAAATTGGGGTGGTACCGTTTTGTTTTTAATTTTAATCAACGAAGCCACTAAATATAAGCCTAAGTAATTTTTTTTTTAAAGTCTTTTCATCGCCATAACGCTCATAGTATAAAAATCAGTTTTATTCGGAAAAGACTCAAACATTTTTTAAGGTTAAATTTTTTTTTTCATTTGTGCGCTTAGGAATTCTTTAACGAACCTAGATATCTTACAAAATCCTTGTTAAATCAAGCAATTAACTATCCAACAATACACAATCGTCCATCTTCGGCGTGATTATCCTATCCTCTTTGCAAAAGTCAATTTTTTCCTACTTCATCTTGCAACAACGGATCATTCAAAAACCTTATGATTTTATACTCGATCCAAAGTACACATAGTCTCTTCAAAGGTTACTATTTAGCAATGCACAATTGCTTATCTATTGTGCAAGAAACATCTGTTGAGTTAAGAACCCTACCGAAAAGCACAGATTTATAACATTATGTTAAAAGTGTTAAGATTTATAACATTATGTTTGTGTTTGAAGTGAAGAGAAAGTAAAGTACCATAACAAAAATGCAAAATGATTGACAACATACCAATGTCCTCGATACATTTCTACTGGCGTTATGAGAAACAACTGCATTGGACATTGGAAACTATATACATTATTGTAAAAGAGCCCAAGAGGAGAAAAAAAGGCAGTTATCTCACCCCCATTTTTTATTACTTTAATGTAAACTATGTATAATTACCGGTCAAAATTGATGAGACTGCCAAGTATAGGTAGGGGAAGTAAAAAATGGCTACTGTTTCAAAACGTTAAAAAAAAATATTCGGAGCTCAATATCTTTAAAACTACCTACAACACTAGAAAATCTAAAAGAACGTCATTTAAAGTAGAGAAAATTGTCTGAAATATAAGCCCTAATAGAGCTATTTGCGTTCAATAGATCTCGAGATATATCTTTTTAAAAAGCAACATTTCATGAAGATGTACCGAAAGAATAGTAGTGAATTTATTTTGAGAAATGTACATCTCAAAAACCATTTGACGTACAGATGTCCATTAGCACTAAAATTAAGGCTAGTTTAGTGTAATAAAAAGTAGTTTATGAAGTTTATCTTCGTAGTGGTAGTAGTTTTCATGATATTTTCTAAAATACATTGATTTATAGTTTTTCGGACAAATTTTCTTTTGACAAATATATATTTATATGCGCAAATCATAAAAACTACTCCTCATATGACGATACTTGTCATGAGCTACTTTATAGTAAGTTAATTTTTTTTAATTTTGAATGTTGGTAGACATATGTACGTCTTAAGGTTCTAGAGATATGTTCTTTCAAAAATCGTACATTTGATCCAAACAAGTAGAAATTAACTTTATGTAAATGTGATTTGTCAAATATCATAAAACTTCCAACTCATGTGAAGACAACGTTATAAACTATTTTATAGTACATTTAACTAGATTTAATTTGAATGCTTGCAGACATCTATACGTTATACGGTTTCTGAAATAATGCTTTTCATAAATCAAACTTATTGCCCGAATAACTAGAAATCAATATATTTTAGGAAATATAATGAAAACTAGTATTCCTACGAAGATAAACTTCATAAACTACTGTATAGTACACTAAAATAGATTTAATTTGAGTGCTAATAGATAATTGTACGTGGAGTGGTCCCTGAAATTTTATGAAATATTGGTTTTTAAAAAGCTATATCTCGAGAACCATTGAACGTAAATAGCTCTATTACGGATAATACTTCAGCAAATTTACTCTACTTTCAATAATGCTCTCTTAGGTTTTCAAGTGATGTTAGTAGTTTTAAAATTATGGAGCTCCGAATGTAAAATTTATTTTTTTTTAATGTTTTGAAACAGCCGCCATTTTTCATTTCCCCTACCTACACTTGGCACACTCATCAATTTTGACTAGTAATTATTCATAATATTCATTAATGTATTAAAAAAATTGGAGTAAAATAACTGCCTTTTTTCTTACCGGCTCTTGTACAATTAGGTCAAGTTACACTTCTTACCTGATACGGTATAGTTAGTGACTCATAAATAATTAGTATAATTAACTCATGTGCATCGGTGTGTGCTAATAATAAACTATTATGGGAGATGAGGCATATTTCATGGTTTTAATTATCAATCCTGGATTTGATATAAATTGAGCATCAAATGTTTGATGGACCTATTGACTATTATAGAAGGTATGTTAATGCTAAAAAAAATGTATATCATTGTAGAGATATAACAACTAGTTTGTTATATCTAGTATTACGGTATTACACAGAATTCGCTATTACAAAACATTTAATGACCTTATTACTTTCGATCAAAACATTTAGTGTTACTATATATTAAATTCAAAATAGTATGCTTTATGTTGAAATTTTGAAGTAGATTCACTTCAGAAAACAATAAGCCACATTCATGTTTTTTTTCTTTTCACATCATCCCAATTTCAATATAAAGTGGCAATAACTGAAAAACTAAAAACGTTTAAAAAAAATACAACGGCAAAACTTTGGAACATTGTTGCATATCTCCTTAAACATTTTATAATAAGTTATAAGAAAAGTTGAACTTGCTATAACTTTCCATTCACTACAGCCATTACATTCTGTCTATGTATCTGTGCATGTTAATGTACAGAAAGTATATTAATATATTTTCAGATGACTTTTGAGTTTCGTTTATTCGTTGAAAGTATCCAATTATTTTATCCAACCTTCATTTTTTGTCGTCAATATCACTAATAACCCACCAATATGTTTAACAAGGTATGCAATAATATTCTAGCCCATAGGATTAGTAGGTCATTTTGTAGTATTTTTTTTTTTTTTTTAGTCAAATAATTTTATATTAAAAAATGTATTTATTTTTAGTCGTAATTTTCAAATTAAAATTTTTTATGTAGAACAAATATTTTTCTATATGTTTAAATAATCAATCAATAACTTTTGTTTATGTATAAATTAAAATATAAAAAAAGTTTATCTTGTGTGTAATGGATGTTAATAAAAC
>NW_027113124.1:346906-347931 GCF_000696795.3 Halyomorpha halys | reverse complement strand
TAAATTATTATAGTATAATAACCTAATAAGAATATTTAATTTCTTAGTTGGTATGCTAATACTAGTCGTGCATAAAGTTAACATGGTCATACAAACAGGTTTAAGAAAAAAAATATTGTTAATAAGAGCCACACCTAAAATGAAAGTAAAAATTTAAAAAAATATATCTTATTTTCTAATCATTCTGTAATTCCTTATATTAATATGGTTGTTATCTTGTTTTTTCTGTGATGAAGGTCTGCAATCTTGGCCGAAACGTTGGAGCTAATAAATAAGTTTTAATTTTAAATAAAGTTTAAACAAATTTACTTATTTGAAAATCAATTAATAACTTTTGTTTATGCATAAATTAAAATATAAAAAAAGTTTATCTTGTGTGTAATGGATGTTAATAAAACAGTTATTTTCACATTTAATTATCCTTTTTACTGTAAATTATCTTAAATAACATAATAAAAACATTCATTCCGAATAGTTTCGTTAAAATACTCTTGTTGATCTTTAAATAAGTTAAATCTCAATTGAAAATTATGTTAAAATATTCATGAATCAGCCCAGGTAACTATAATTAAATCGTTAAAAATAAGTCCCTTATTGGCTGTAAGTTCTGAATCTGAGGTAATAAGCCCCAACCCCAACTGACTTAATGTTCAATAGTCTACAAGAGAAGCATTATAATGAAGCCCCCTTCCTAATTCTCCTATTGAAATAGTGCTAATAAAGTTTAAATAATGTTTTCCTAAATTACAAGCTTACCCATTATTAAATTCCCGCTATTATTTAAATGCGTCTAATCAAAGTCCTTCAATCTTATTTACATTGCAATATTGTTGTTAAATTTAAAATTTAAATTGCTGAAATAATTTCAGCATTATTTTTGTATTAATAATGTAAACTATGTATAATTACCGGTCAAAATTGATGAGACTGGAATGGAAGGATTATCTGGTTTGCGCTTGTTCGACTATATATGAAACATTAAGGTCTTTATATATGATTTAATTAATGGCAAAATTAAGAAGCAT
>NW_027113124.1:343962-345836 GCF_000696795.3 Halyomorpha halys | reverse complement strand
GAATGTCAAAAGGGTTTAAGGAAAACTTCCGGTATTCTCTTACAGAAAGTTGTGACATTTTTAATTTGACTTACCGATATATAGAATATATTGTGAGGGAAAATATTGCAACCTTGCAAAATTTTGAATTCGAGTTTTGAAATGGATAGAAAACAGTGAGAAAAATAAAACATATAAATATAAACTATGAAAGAATTCTATGACCAACTAAAGGAAAAAAAAAAGAAAAATATTTATAATAAATTATTATAGTATAATAACCTAATAAGAATATTTAATTTCTTAGTTGGTATGCTAATACTAGTCGTGCATAAAGTTAACATGGTCATACAAAGAGGTTTAAGAAAAAAAAAAATTGTTAATAAGAGCCACACCTAAAATGAAAGTAAAAAATAAAAAAAAAAATATCTTATTTTCTAATCATTCTGTAATTCCTTTTATTAATATGGTTGTTATCTTGTTTATTATGTGATGAAGGTCTGCAATCTTGGCCGAAACGTTGGAGCTAATAAATAAGTTTTAATTTTAAATAAAGTTTAAACAAATTTACTTATTTGAATTCTTCAATGAGCGCACCCCCAACCATTTTCTTCTAGTTTTTATGTATCGACGTTCAACTATTAATAAAATAAATCAGTTGTAAGACATTTAAATAAAATATGGTATAAGGTTCGATTAAAATAGTTTTTACATTCACTTATCAATATTTATATGGAATGTAAAAGAGGAAGTTTAGAGCGTGAAAAATTTCAAATCTGTGTTCTCATATGAATGACAAAAAAGATTCAATGAAAGTCTGGAAAGTTTTTTACACAAAGCTGAGACATTTTTACTTTCACCTAGCAATGTATGTCATAGTAAGAGAATGTATTTGAATTCGAGTTTTCGATATAAACACATCTTTTTGTGGTCCCTGAGTGTAAAAAAATATAGTCTCCCAAAATGGTCTGTGGGTCTGTTTCTGAACAGGTAGCTCAAAAACGAAAAGTCGTACGAAACTGAATTTCCATATTTAAGGTGGGTATGTGCCTGGGATGTGACAGCAACTTTTTCGCTAAAATCGTCCTAACCAAGTACCTCTTAATAGAATTGTTTCTTCACATTTTTTCGATTTTTTCATCAAAATGGATTTACCGATATAATACAAATTATATGGTTTTTAATATTTCGTAGGTTTTAATCGCATTGAAATAGACTAACAGGGCTTGAAAGCCAAATTTTCATAAAATCTTTCCGTAAAATACTTTCTTTTAAAAAAATAAACAATTCTTATTGTTAATAGTAATATACAATGTATAAATGTAAAATAATAAAGAATTTCATGAATAACTAAATGAGAAAAATAGGTAAATCCGATTCGAACGGGAAATGCTGAGATCACTCAATCTTTCCTGATTGCATTATGGCTTCGTTATCTTTTGTTATACTGCTGAATTATTGGTGGAAACAAAATTTATATTTGTTATTTATATGTAATTTTTTTTTTTAAATCACCAAAATAGCGATAACTTAAACACGAGCTCACTTTGCGACGTAAGTAGGTAGGCAGCGCCAGTTTTTTCCTATTAAAATTAGAAAATTTGGTTATGATTATTCATTTTTAATGTTTAATTTCTACATATTTTTTAAGTATTTTGTTATTCGAGATAACTATTATTTTATTTATCTATATTTGACTTTGGCTTATCAATGTCTAAAATATGTAGAGTTAACTCATTAAATGAGGTTTAAGGAAAAAATTTGTTCTTAAGACTCACACTTATAATTTTTTTTTTAAAATATTTATTTATTGCTATTTACAACTGTACATTATAATACATTTAGTAAATCTGATCTAAGTTAAATTGGAGTGTTACAGGCGTGTAGAGAAACTA
>NW_027113124.1:332212-343662 GCF_000696795.3 Halyomorpha halys | reverse complement strand
TCAAATTCCATTTATTGATACACACGGTCAATCAGCAATCTTCCATAAATAAATTTAATTAAAAAAGTTATGAAAGACAGTTCACAGTTTAATGTTTTGAATTCAACCACTTATCTTCACCTAAATGAAAAATAATAAAATATTGGTTATATTTATTTTCTTATTAGAAATGTAATAGAACACTTTATTGAACACTGTAATATAATAAAAAGTATAAACCTCCAAATATAATAATAATATCTTTAGCGAATATTACTCACCTAAATGTACTTACTGTTAATACTAAAAATGAGTTAAATTTATTTATTTTATCTTTTTAAAATACATATAATTCAAAATCTATTAGGAATACAAACGTACTATTTTCGCGTTGATACAGTAATATCTTATTTAGGTGAGTAAAATTTACTCAAAATAATATTATAGGACTATACTACTGTACTATTCTAATACATACACTAGCTTATTGATAAATTTAATCAGTTCTGAAGAGACTGAAATCCATGACTTTCTTTTATAGGAATAAAATTGGGGGAGTTATACAATGCGTCTTTTGAGAGCTGCTTTTAAATTTTAATATTGTTTTCTCGGATTGAATGTTAAGCCCACACCTCCACCTAACTTTAAATTAGATACCATACTTTACTGAATAATTCTTATGATTGTACGAACCAACTAACAGTTATGCTGGCTTTTGTTTCATGCGAAACACGGACGATAAAAGGACCGGCTGGTGCCGTGAAGTAAAACTTCAAACACTATAGTACGTTGATATCGAATTTATAAAACTGAAAACTTTCGAGAGTATTATGAATCCTTTTCCCTCGCACAACTTTCAGAATAGAACTTCTGGCACAGAACTTGGCACAACTTTGGGCAATATAATTTTCAGTATAAAATGCGATTCTGTTTAACTTCTGTAGCCGTATTCATTTAGCTTACAACTTCTTAATCAAAAAACTCCCAGTCCTAAGCAATTAAAATTTCTGCGGGATCCATTTTCAGTTTTGGCGGATTAAATTTGTTAGTGTTTGTTATTTAAGCGGTATAAATAGAACGTTATTTAAACAAAAAAAATATTGATTTTAAAAGTTTAAACCAGGGTTGGCCAATCTTTTTATAATGTATGCCACATCAGTACTCTGCTTCTCTTCTAAGCCGTAGAAAATAATTATTTTATGGGATAGTAATTTTGTTATTTACATCAAATATACAGATTTGATGTTAATTTATGCTTGATATTTTAATAAAAATGATTAATAATATAATAATTAAAAACCTACTAGTCGACCGAATGCCAATTCCGAAAGCTATACCTAACTTAGAGTTAAAAATTTTTGAGTTAAGCTTTTTGAAACTTTTTTTTCAGTTTTTGTGCTAGAATAAATGAAGAAAATATCAAATGAGTATTTCAGTTACTAACATGGTGCAACTGCCTGGCTGCCCTAGACACTCCCTTGCACTATGCCCAGATTACGCTGGATTTCACGGATGTATATTTTAAGCGTGTAAACACTGAGTAGATTGGTAGATAAATGAGGAATAGAATGAAAATTTAAATATATCCCAAAATGGATTGGAAAATAAACAAAAAAGAAGTTCTAAGGTAAACAAACAATATTTAATATAAAAAAAGTAATTATATGATGAAAATTATAAATCATTAATAGAACAATACACATAAAATATTCTTTAAAACATCAATTGAAATAATGAGAACTAAATGAAATATATCGAAAACAAATATTAACTCTTAAATTGGATTCAAAACTCAATAAAAACCTAACCTAAAGAGCTCTTGAAAGATAAACATAAATAAATAAAATTTAATGACTAATATTACAAATATGGAACTAAATGAATATTGTAATGAGAATGTAGCAGAGGTGAAATACTAGATGTGCAGGGGACTGTAGGTTCATTATCAGAATAATTAGCAGGTGGGTGCACTTGATGAAGATGTTGAAGGTAGACATATGTAGATATGATATAGATAACATGATATTAAACTGTTGATAGAATAAGAAAATTAGGTAACGTTAAACACTGTGCACAGATAGATAACAGTTAAGGTTAACCGTCTATTGTCTTCTCCCTCAAAAATCCAAAGAGGTCGTTGGTGAAGAACAGGTACTGGTTCGTACAACAACTTGTTTTAAATTTAACACTAATACAGAGGTTACATTACATTTATAATACATAATTTATATATAGGAGAAGAAGAGAAAGAAATTCTTTATTCATTCATGCTGCCCAAATACATCGGGTTGCTACATTACACAGCATACTGATCTATCCGTGATCGGACATATATAAATTACATATTAGTATATGATATAACATAATAATGATAGAAAGATAACAATTTTTTTTCCACAGTTTTCTTTTACTTTTCTTTTACAATTAATACCAGTCTACAAACTAAATACATGTTTTTCAATTTATTCCTTTTTTTTCTTTCCCTTCCATTTCACAAGCCTTATTTCATTTGATCAACAAATTCCCCTATATAACAAATATTAAAATATTAAAAATGTAAAAATAATAAAGTAATAAATAAAACAACAAACAAAATATGTGATGCTTGCATGCCTTCCCTCCTCTGGATAACTCCCTTACTCATTAATTTCCATGCATGTGGTGGTGGATGATTCCCAGGGAGTCGAGAATGTAGCAGAGGTGAAATAATATATATATAGTACATAATTTAAGGTTGGAAGGAGGATTAAATTTATCAAATTAAGACAATGGATCAAAAGTGGCCTGAACACACGGTATATTTACTGTCAATTTTTTAGTGAATGAGAAACCACATAGCTATCTGAAGTTAAAAACCTACTGGTCGACCGAATACCAATTCCGTAAGATATACCAACTTACGAGTTAAAAATGTTTGGGTAACATAGTTTAGCTTCTGAAATTTTAGCTGTCTTAGTCTAATCACAAATGAAGAAAATATCAAACGATGAGTATAGTTACAAACACGACTGACGTAGGTTTTACTTTTTTAATTAAAAAAACTAATGGTAATTAATATAAGAAAGGAATACCAACAATGTTATTTCATCCTTAGTACGAATATATGACAATTACTACCACAGTCACATCTTAAGCTCAATATTCAATTCCGTCGCCATTATCCAACAACTTACAACCGGTGCTGTGACTAGAAGGGGAGAAGCATAGAGGTTTCTTGTCCTGGGCAGTAGAATTTAGATTTATTTATCTCGGAGTAATCTGATTTTTAGGTTACGTAAAAAATGTTCATTTCTGATTTATTATTGTTTAGGTATCCAGACAATGAAATGAGTTACTGATATTTATTTCGATGTATCGTGTTACCGAAGTATTAAATTATCTAGTATACTATTTTAAGACTATTGAATTTTATTCGGGACGAGGGTTGATGAAGGTAAAACTAAGGTCATCCCTCTCCCTCTGGTAAAAATTGTATTTCTGCCAAAGCCCACTACTCAACACACTCAATTATTAGATTAAATATATATTTAAACTAATATATATGCATGTATATAAAACTGCTATGAAAAGTCATACAACATAATTTGTTACTAGCAGAAACGAAACCCGCAGATTTTTATAACACGAAGTGATTATGTTGTTCTATTTTATTTTAGTAGTTTCACTACCTTCCTGAAACACAGCGAGGGGTGTGACAAGACAGCTCGGAGTTCCCCTGACAGAATATTAATATTATGTATAGGTGCTGATACATATTTACTTAATTGTGTATATTAGTGGTATTTTGTATTTTAGATGTGTTTTATTTATGTTTAAGAGGGGAATAATAAGAAGGAAAAAGAGGATAGTCACATTTGTTTGAAAGATAAAATATGAAAAAAAAAAAGAAAGGATAAAAAAGGAAAAATAATAAGAAAGAAAGGGAAAAATAAAAGGGACTACCAAAAAAAATTAATAAAGTATAGAAAGAATAAATAAAAATGAAAAAGAATAAAATGATAAAAGAACCAAAGCGATGAAACAAAAAAAAAAGTCAATACAATGTTATATATTGTTTACTTGTTATGCCTATATATTCTAACATTTAAAAAAATTGTATGATTAGATTTGAATAAGGATGCTGTGTAGTTAGCAACCCAATAAACTTGTTCAGCAAAACTTTTTTGTCTTTGAATAAAGTTTTTCTCCTTTTCCTTCTCTTAAATTTATTTTCTTTGTTTTGTACATAATTTTTTTTTTATTTCATTATGTTTTTGATATAGATTCATATCTTTATTTATAGAAATCACCATAGTATTTTTTTATTTACATATTTGTTTATTATTATTCAAACTTTTTTTATTTTAATTTAGTGAGTACTATTGTTATCATTTAAATTTTGTTTTCATCTTTCGCTTTTTTCTTATCTTTTGTTCTATTTCTGTATATGTGTTTCTATATATATACTGTATGCCCTAATTTGTGGCAGTTTGTACTAATTCTTTTCAATTATTATTATTATTGTGAAAAAAAAATACATCTTCCTTAATTACTTTTCTTGGTAGGGAAAAGAAAAAAGTTTTCACTGGTTCCACTTTTGAAGCATGGTTGTAAGAATAGAAGAAAGGGATTTCATCCTATTGTGGGAACAGGCGGCCTTTCGCTTCATGCCAGGATGTTGTTTTCCTTACTGCTCAGTATCATTGTCCTGTATCGATATCCAATATGAATTCTGATGTTTAGTAACTTCTATAAAATATCTTCATCTGTAATGACCATATAAAATTTATAATGATGAGCTAATAAGTCAAAAAGTTGACCGTGGATACGTTTAAATGAGGAGAAAATGGGTGGGGATACGACCAGTGAAAAATAAGTAAATACAGTATAATGTCGGTAATCTGAAATGGTACAAAATAATTTAACTTAAATATAAATATAAATAGTTGTAAGCTGTGCGAACAGCAATTTATATGATAATACACTACAATACGGTCGTCAAACCGGTGATACGGTACGGAATGGAAATCGCTTCCTTCCCCAGCCTAAGGAAAATAAATGTTAGGGATTGAAAGAAAAATACTAAGAAGAATTTATGGCCCAAAGAAGACATAGGAAGGCTATAGGTTGAGACTTAATAAGGAAATATACAAAGAGGTAAATGATTTGGAAACAGACATAAGAATAAGAAGATTAAGGTTCTACGGACATATGGTGAGGATGCACCCAAAGAGATTAAATAGAGAAATCTTCCATAAAATGAGAGGATACCAGAGTGCTGGCGGGTACATCAAACAGATGAGGAAAGAAACTGAGAGACTGAAAATAACAGACCAAGACTGTTTCGATGGATATAACTATGGGATAGGACTAAAAGAAATTAAGGTCCTTGTGGAGTAGAGTGGTGCGAGAAAGGGTCTCTCTTGGTTCGGTTCACGAAGGAAAGAAGGGAGGAACAATCGGAAGAGGAATGATAAAGAGGTGGGAAGAAAAACAGAAAGAGAGAAGGAGTATGAAATGAAATGAAAATTGTGATATTCGCATGATCTCTTAGGCCGTTCCGTGAAAATCAAAAAAAAAAAAAAATAGTTGTAATCCTACAACTTTGGTTTCAAAGGATTTTATTTGTTAAAACTTTACTTTTTTTGAGAAAATCAGCAGTCAATAGCATTTTTGTTTTCAAATTAAAGTGTAAATTTATAAAGGACACTTTTAACTTTCCGTTCTATAGCCAAGTTATTGTAATCATTGAGAAAAGTGGAAATTTTATAGTTTAGATATCGGGTATTCAAATTCCTTGGGACTTCCGTAGCTCAGGTAGTTAGGTGCAGGTCTATCAATCTCAGATCTGCGGGTGGCGCCGGTTGGAATCCGGCCTGGGCGTTGACTTTTTTCATTGAGTGGTGGTTCCACAAAATGAAAAAACTTGACTTCCCTAGGCTAGGTTTGACCCCTAGGAAGTAGGTGTTGGGCCTTGATTGGTTAGAATAGATTGGTCACTTGTAGATAACCACGGGCAGTATAGGACTTCAATGGGAATCTTGGACCGATGAAGGGGGGAAAAAAATCTAATTCCTATGGAAATGTTCATAATATATTTTGATAGAAATTAGAAATAAATAGTATATATTGTATAAATCATTTTCACTTATAATTGAACAATCTTATAGTTTTAAACAATTATATCATTACTTACCATAACTGGGGATGTGAAGGAAACATTTTTTAAACATTCAAACTGTCAAATCACCTATGAAATGTGTTAAAAAATTAAATAAATAAAAATAGTTATGCACATTTATATTTTTGAATTTTTTTAGACCATTCTTTATATTTTATTAGCCAAATATTTTTATTAAGAATAATTCATTATTCTGAGAAGTTCGAGGTTCGTTCGGGTTTAAAACAAGGCGATTCTTTATCACCTATCTTATTTAATCTAGTGCTTGAATACATTATTAAAAATGTGATAAACTTTAAGTGGTAAAATACCGGTGCTTGGGAATGCTAATGATTTAATATTATTGGGTGAGGAAAACGAAACTATTAAACTAAACTGGTAAACTCTAGTAAGGAACAAGGTCTTAAAATAAATATGAATAAAACAAAATATATAGTTAGCTGTAGAAATAGGAACAATTTCGGTGATGCAGATATAGAAGGAAATACATTTGAACAGGTAGATAGGTTTAAATATTTAGGTTCTTAGGTAACTAGAGAAAAGGAAATTTATGAAGAAATAAAAGTGAGGTTAAAGGCGCAAAATGTTAGTAATTTTTTAATTTCCAAATTTCTTAGCCCGCGCATTATGTCCTAAAATTTTAAAGTTAGCATTTACAAAACTCTTAGACTAAAGGAACAGCACTTTAAGGTTTTTGAAAATAAATTATTTCGTGAAACATTCGGACCGAAAAAGGTTAGAGTTAACGGTATAATTTGGAAAGCTACAAAACGCTGAATTGAGAGAACTGTATCCGGAAAAATAAGTTTGTGGAACTAAGAAACGATTGGATCCCTAAATTTTAATAAACACTACACTGACGGGTAAACGTCCGAGGGGTAGACCGAAACTTAGATTGAAGAATTGATTCATTAAGACTGATGTAGTAGATTTGGGTTGGGAGGGGTGTCACTGGACAGGTGTTATGTAGAGAACGACTGGTAGTATCGGCATCGAACCATCAGGTTCGCTAAGCCTTTATTATTATTATTATTATTATTATTGAGAATAACAATAATTGATGCTTATGAAAAATATTATTAAATTTGAATAATATTCAATTTTTGAATTCAATTTGCTTAACTCATATTATAAATATAATTCAGGTATTATATTAATTACTCCTCATTAAATTGAATGATTACATCACTTATACTGGTTAAATTATATCTAAATTTCTAAAAAGCAGTTTTTAGAAAAATTTAAGTTGAAAATAAATAGTATTCCAAAAAGTTAATTAAACTAGTAAAATAAAATAAAATGACACAGTCAAAATCCAGGTTTAATTCCTGCTTGTAAAAAATTATGTTGTATGACTTTTCATAAGACTTTTGTTACGGACATATGTATTTAATTTCTTTATTAATTTTTTAAAAATTATTTCTGACTTACGGGAGAGGGTTATCTATAGAGTACCATCCTATTCTAATCATGGTGGGAGGTCAAGTTTCATTTTGTGGGACCACCACAAAACGACTACCCAGGCCATATTCAAATGGCTTCGCTGCAATTCCGACGTTGCAAATACCTACGCCTTAACTCCCTCAGCTACATGGTGTATTATCTCAAAGTGTTACTTCATGTCTTAGCTATGTGGAACAGATCTTCATAACGAATAGACTTTACATACTGTTGAGATTTAAGCCTCACATCACAATATAAACTATTTAATTGAATTTGAGGTTTTGGCGGTTTCAAGAGTAGATCGAAGCTGTACTAGAACAGTGTATCTGCTCTAAAAATCGAAAATATCTTAGTATAGGATGAAGAATAAAACCTTAAACAAGTGTTTAGAGCCCCCCCAAAAAAATGACGGTTTTATGTCGGCGAAAAAAGTAGTTCAGTGGTTTGTGAAATACACCATCCTTTTCTCACAGAATTACTAAAATAAGCAAGTAAGGCAATCATAAAGAACATAGGGAACCTAAATGATTTATTCGAAAAATATTTAAATTCTAAAATTTATTTTCAATATCAAAAAACGCATTCGTCAGGCAATCAGGTTTATTTAAACCAGGTTAGGTATATAAAAAAGGTGCATAAAAACTATTAAAAATAGATAAAATCTAATAATAGTTTATTATTGAATCAGCCAGAAAATACAGCCTAGAGTCTCTCAAATAGCACTAAATAACTAAAAAGTCAAAGTTTCGGAAATTAAGAACCAAAAAAAAAAAATAGAATGAAAAACATAAATATAGACCAGAGATAGTACATCTCATGCCAATTGAAAGACTTATATATCGAAATTCTTTTGCGCGGTATTAGACATATTCATACTTTTTAAATACTAAGAAAACAATAAAAAAGTCTACCTAATTAAATTTATTATGCATAACATTTCCGAGCAAAAATGAAAAAAAAAACTCCACAAAATAGTGTATCAATATCAAAACGATTGTAATAATATAACTAGGGAATGAGGCCAACAATGCATTAGCACAGCGCTCAAAAATCTTAAAACGTGTTTTTGATTTTGATAATGTTCGATTAATTCAGAAAAAGAGTAATGGCTGAAAGAGAAACAAGTTGAACAGAATTTCGATTATACAGAAATTCATCCTCTAGTTGATGGGTCTTTTTTTGCCTGTCAGTATGAGATGTACTGTCTCTTGTGTCTGCATTGACAATATTGACGATACGCAGACTGGATAGTTATTCACTAAGGCTTTTTTTGTAATCATCCAATAATTACCTGTTCATAGGTATACATGTTAATAAAGAAATCAAAATAAAATAACAAATATGAAAAATAATGTCAATGACCTACATTTTAAAGTTACAACCTTTGTATATATTTGTTTTTTATTACTATTTTGTAATTAAAATCAAGTATGATTAGACTTTTGTTTTTTCCATACTTCATTCTGATCATGCTTACTTTAGTTTCTGTGACAATTTGCCCCTGCTTAAAGACTTTCTTATACAAGCTTCCTCTCAACGGAATAAAGAAGGGACAGGGGTAGTAAAAACAAGGGTGAAAGAAAGCTGAGCCGTTGAAGACTGGAGCGGATAAGATAGATTTCCAGTTGACTCCATAATGCCGGTCTGTCTGCTCTGGTGCCGCAGTGCGACCTTTGCGGGACTTGTTGCCGCCTATTCCACCCCCGAAGAAATCTCATTTCTTCCAACCTCCTGTTTCTTGCATCATTTTATTTATTTATCATTCCCAACGTAGTGTCCTCTTCACCTACAGGCCTCTTCTCATTGCTAATTCATAAACCGTATTTCACACATTCTTATCGGTATGTGAATTGTTTGTGACGTCCCGTAGCATTTAGCACATCTTTTTCTTTAAAAAAAAAATATTTCTTTATAAATTACTCGTTACAAAAATCTAGGACAGTGCACACATCACACAACTTTCCCTTACGACTTCACTTTGAGTTAAAATTAATCGTTGCTCGTTTCAGATCAATTATTAGCATATTATTCATGATGGCAATACTTCCCTGGACTAATTTTCCAAATGACCCTTTCAGTTGATAGATTAACTAACTCCAATTTCAGAAAAGTACTTTTAATAATATTTCACGTTGCGAAATTGTAACATTTTTCTTTTGCAAAAATATTACAGAAATATATAAAAAAAAAAAAATAGCATTTTCTATTTCTTATTTTGTTATCATTTAATTTATGTATTTGTAATATGGTGTGAATGAGCTCTATGATCAATATTACGATTGCCTTTAAATATAGGACAGAATGCAATATTACATAATGAAAAAAAAGCTGAAAAAGTCCAAATTTGCAAATGTATGCATTTATCTTCAAATATGCAAAATAAAACTGGGTACTCTGATACGAAATGATTTTTCATCAACAGCTCAAAAAAAAAAAAACACGCCAGCAAAATTTGTAATTTTTTATTTCTACTTCATTTTTATTTTTGTTCGTCTCGTCTTTCAGAACAAAATATTTCATTTTGATGATGGAAAAATTAAGATTTATACTTTTATACCTGAAAATATTATCAAAATTAAAAAATTCATTAAGAATAGAAATGCTATTGAGTTGGTGACTATTCAATTGGATCCCTGAATAACATGGGTATTCATGAGAACTATAGAAGATTTAAACAATTCAGAGGTTTTTACCCTAAACGGAATTTTACTATCACTGTGGTACGGTCAGTGAAGAATAAAAATAAGTAAACAATTATTTATTAGTGCCGACGCTTCGGCCAGGATTTCAGGGTTAAGAACTACTTTTTTTTTGGGGACTATATTTTGTTTTTGTTGTTAACCCTGAGCGGCTTGAAATTCTTGCCGAAGCGTTGGCACAAATATATGACTTTTTACTTCATTGTATTCTTCACTCACCTCACCTCCAACAATCTTCTTAAAATTTTAATTCGAATCGTGCTTTCGAGATGATTATTAGATTCAGAAGGTGGGCAAAAGATGTGGATGAAATGTCTTTTCAGGATGGTAACCATAGATAAGGGTTTTCACAGGTGTCTGTTAAGGATTAGCTCCTTATCCTCGCCGCAAGCGGGAGTCTCCCACCTGCTGCTGTGCTACTTCAGCCCTCACTCTCTGCCAAAGCCTTCATCCCATCCATAATAATTTATTTTCAAGGAGTATCAGTGAGCAGGTTCAATACTAAAATCTCCGCAGTGATTAGATTAAAAATATACAAGTACAGTGTGATCTCGGTACTTCGAACATTCCAGTAATCCGTAATAACTAACGTAAAAAAAAAATTATTGACTTAAAAAATTAATAAAAAATAACACGGTATTCGTTACTTTATCATAACCGGAGAAAAATGATTATGTGAGTACTGCGGTAGAGCCATTTAAGCTTCTAACTTTCATGAAATGACCATAGCTCAAAATCTTTAATTTCTTAAAAAAAGATTAATTTTTTAATACTTCAAACTGCCATATTTCCAATAAAAGATATATAAAAAGTAACTTAATAAAAATAGTTCTGTACATTCATATTATTGTGTTTTTCACACAATGTTTCCTCATAATTTCTGTAATCCGAACTTTTAAGTAATACGAATCCCGGTGCAGGAATTAGTTCGGTCTACAAGTATTCCAATATAAAGATTAATATAACTCTTGAGAATTAATAGTAGTTATTTTTATTAATTTTCTTCTATTAATTTAAAAATCGATTATACAGTGCAATCTCAGTAATCCGAAGTTGTTGCAGGAGAGGTGTTCGGATTACTGAAAATTTCAGATTCCAGAAATTAATCTTTTTAAGTTTCTAGTCCTAAATTCTTACCTCCTACATATTTTCTCATCATCCGTTCCTTT
>NW_027113124.1:315444-331335 GCF_000696795.3 Halyomorpha halys | reverse complement strand
TTTAAAGTGAAACTTCATTATGCTTTGTACACAATTAGCAAATAAATAAAAAAAAAAAAGTTTCTAGTCCGGCTGAATCTTCTTCAATGCTTATTTCAGACGTTGAAACAGAAGGACTTGCAGCCACAGTAGATCACTCTCTGTTACCCATTTCAGAGAGTGATTGAAACTGCTTCTTCCTGCTTTATTGTCATTGGTTCTTCAAGTTTTCTTTAATCTTCTTCTTCATTGGTAGACACTTCTGTAACACTGTACGATTTTCTCATCAGTTTTAAATGTGAACTCGTTCAACTCGCGAACTCATTCATCAACATATGTATCATCCAATGAATCATCAGTGTTTATACTTTTAATCAAGGTCAAAACCCCTGTCGGCTGGCTTCATCATTGCTGTCGTTCTATACTCCATGGATATCCTCTTTCCGCAGCCATGTATTTCATAAATTGCGTATGATCTTTGTCTTTTTTTCTCTCTCTTCTATTGTTTGATTCAAATTTTTTTAAGTCGTAAGGATTTCTTATTGTTGTGCAACTACATCCGAGATTAGGACAGTATGGTAATGGAGCATTATTTGTTGAATCACTATATTATGACAGAATTCGTAGGAATGAGATGTCCCCGATGTCCAAACTGTGTAAAAATGTCCACTTCCGATTTTCATGGTGATTACAATCACTTGGAAAATTAAAAATGTCCTTAAAACATGTGCACCTATATTTGAAAACAAAAATGTAACTTCCTGCTAAGTTTTTTTTTTTTGCACCTGTTCGGATTATTAGAGTGTTCGAAGTACCGAAGTTCTGATTACCGAGATTACTCTGTATTTGTTTTCCAATTTAAATTGTTAATCATTCTTGGTATAGAGTATCCTGTTTGTTATATATACTTTTTTATCTACCTGTATTATTATTTTTTTTTAAATATTTATTTATTGCTATTTACAACTGTACATTATAATACATTTAGTAAATCTGATCTAAGTTAAATTGGAGTGTTACAGGCGTGTAGAGAAACTACCCATTGGTAGCACTCTAATGACATTTTACCTTAGCTGATCTCGTGGCCATCTTCCCTGTATTATTAAATGCTTATAATTAACTGTATGCTACTGACCGAGCAACGTATGTTACTCGTGTGAATTGACGAGTAAACACAAAGAACTATCAGAGTGGAGCATCAATATGCAAAGAATAATAGCGGGGTAATGCGGTTTTATAGAACTAGGGCATGAAGGGAACGAAGGCGGCACTATATTAGAAATAGCTGAATCAATAATTCATTATAAATCCAGGATGTAAAAGGAACCACGATGAATAGCCTTTGTCTGACAGTCATTCACCGCGGCGGTAGTCCGTGAAGTTAATAGTTGCTAACATATTCATCAGAGCTACTCTTGTTGAGGCAAACAATAATAAGGTGAACCATCTCGACAATTAGGTCGATGCCTTAAGCGAATCAGCCATGGCATGACCTATCCCTAGGCCAATTTGTTTTACCTATTTAAAGCTGTCGTTGTTGTGAGGAGCGGTGAGCTATTCACGCCTTCACAATGGGTCTTAGAAATGAGCGATTGTATTTTAGTTAGTTTTTATTTATCCTAATAAGTTTATGATTTTCTAACATGTTATGCTTGATCCATTAATATACGGTAGGTCATAAAACGATCATAACATTGTAATACAGAAAACTTCTTTTGTTATAAATAATACATCCTGTCATATATAAGGAAAACACCAACCACTACCCTCACCATGCATGCAAGACACATGTGTGATCACAGATAATAATAACTTTTCAATTGCTTCCCAAACTATCATATCCCATATCACGGCCATCGAAAATTGTCGAAAATGGAGGATTAAAATAAATCCCATCATATCACCCTCGTCGTAAACCTACTTAATGCCCTACTGCATAGTTTAATAATGTTGATCTTACCCATGTCGTACAGATTCACTACCTTGGACTACATCTGGAAAACGATCAACTTAAAATCCTCACACAAGACTGAAAAGACAGGAAACTGCACGTCGATTTTGACAATTAAAGCAGTTAATAGAGTACTGTCAGTCTAAACTTACAATTTATTACAAAAGACTTATCTACTTAATTATAACAAGGACTATCCGAACATACATTGAGCTTTGGGGCTCTTCTAAACCATCTAAATTCCTCTCGAATGCAATTCTTGCAATCCAAAATCCTTCGTAAAATCCTCAATGCTCCTTACTTTATCACAAATAAAATCATACATAAAGACTTTAATGTTTCAAACGTAACCGATCTAGCCTATTTTCTAACATAGCTTCCTCTTCCATTCCTTAGAATCCTCCGAGGTGCCTGAAAAGAAGATGGTTATTAGAGTGCAACCAATGGTCAGTTTCTCTACATGTCTGTATCATACCATTATAAGCTAACACCAAATTTCATAGATGTATTTTTATGCAAATATGGTTGGAAATGTCAATAAATAAAAAAAAATGAGAATACTTGTTTTCCTCCTACGTCACAGGTTCGTTACTTTTCCCCCATAAGACTTCTGGCTGCCCAATGAAGTATTGCAATTTTCGATCCTTATTCAAGAAAAGTTTTGATCTGGCCTCGGGAAACGCTCTGATCCTCAGCGTTATTTATCATTGTGTTTGTGATTTTCTTCATAGAATTCTCTGGTTCATCACTCACTTGATGATTCGTCTTGAATTGAATCCGTTGCACCTCCCCCCTTCCTACCGTACGTCATAAATGACCAGGAAGTGGGTAATATGAAAAATAAAATATTCATCATGAGCTAGTCAGATGCAATAGAAAATTTTGAACATGTATGGAACAAGAACTTCGGTCACTGGTATACTGGGGCCAATGCCTTGTACATCTAAATATCTCTATTTTGATTGTAACTGTCATTTGGTTTTTGAAGGTATAATTACTAATCCATTGATATACACTCATCAAACAACCAAAACTTTAAAGTGAAACTTCATTATGCTTTGTACACAATTAGAGCCAAGCACTTGAACATTGTGTAGTGACAGTTGTAACTGAATTATCCCCTTTTGTCGTAACTTGTACCACATTGCGAACAGTTTGTATCACTGATTTATCAGAATAGTTTTATATTCTGTAATTTAAAATTTTATCTTATAAAAGAATTGAGTAAAAATACTTTAATAATTTTTTTTTAAATAACTGAATCACTAATATATCAGACATAAAATTGGAAAAATGAACTGATGATATAGCTCATTTTTCAATTTAAAACTCAACTTAAATCAATTAATTGCCAAGATTATTATAAAAACTAATCGGATTGTGTATGAGGGTTAAATTTTCGAACCTTCAATGCGTCCATTTCTTTTCAGTCCTTTGTACTACGAACAATACTCAATACAAAGTAACACACAATACTCTACATCATGACCTCAATATCCGATATGTTTCCCACCTTATTCCATCCTAACTCTCTGACATTCATGAGAACCTTATTCATCATCCTAATCATTCAGAATAATTTCTATAAGGACTTATGTAATCAAGGTTGAGTATATATTATTGGATGAGGTATGGGTGTTCTTATGACGTTCTATTTTACCTTTGAATACGTTTAATTGAAACTTTATTTATTTATTTTTCTATTGATTGTGAGTATGGCATGAATGTTGATTAATTATATATTGATATAAGGTCTTGGAAACAAAGTGGTCTCGAATGATTGTATAGCAAATTATTGTTCAATAATTTTTATTTAGTAATTTCGATAGTTCTTTATTAACTAATTATTATTGAATTAATCAATTCTATAAAGAGGGAGGTAAAAGTCCATTTTTACTTTCATTTGCATGTATATACGGAATATAGAGTAAGGAAAAGTATAGCGATCATGTAAAATTTCGAATTCGAGTTCCAACGAAATACAAGTTCTGAGGTTCCCTGAGTCCAAATAACCAAGTCTCTCCAAATGGGTGCCGTCCGTAGCTCATGTGTTTGAGGCACAGTTCTTTGCAACCTGAGAACTCCGATAGTGCCGGTTTGAATTCGGCCTGGAGGGTCAACTTTTTTTCGTTTCTGTGGCGGTCCAAGGAAATGAAAACTTAACCCCCCCACCATGGCTAGAATAGGTTGGACACCTCTAGATACCCCAGAAATGACCAGGAAAGGGATTATAAAAAAACAAAAGTCTTGCAAAATATTCTGTGAGTGAGTGATAAGTTAAGTGATGGTGATGTAGGTTTTAGAATAAATGATAGGGACAGTGTGAGGATTAGTGGACTGTGATGAGAGGAAAAGTCATCCAGGCGTATTATGGACTGGTGTAGAGGACCTAAACTTCAGTAAGGGGTTCGGTTAGAATCTGTTGGCCAAGAAGTAGGAGTATTAGGAGAAAATAAGCTAAGATTATAGGAATTATGTGCAGACAGTAGTACCCGCTCATTTTCCGAACATTGGTGGCTCTGGAACTCCATTCATGATGACATTTAGAGCAGCGCCTAGGATGAAATAATGTCCTAAAAAGTTGAGGGAATAAATGCATTGGATACTGGATATGGATTAGTAAGGAGAAAGATATCCCAATGCAAATATGATTGAAAATGAGAAGGTTTTAGCAACTACAGCGATGGTTTAAACGACATCATAGAGTAAGGAGAGCAGGTGATGGCATATGGACTGGTGGACAAGGAGCGCAGTAACAATGTGAGCTTTTCAGTCAGTGGGTTTTGTCCCATAAGTTTGATACGTCGATGCTTCGTTTAGGTAGTCAGTCGTGTTTCAGTAATAAGTGTTAAGTAAAAGATTCTGTTATGTAAGTGCGAGGCTAGTTCGTTTGTATAGCTCAAAGTCCATTCGCGTTCTACAGGAGAATGGATAAGGGCTTAGAGGTTATGGTTATTAGGTATTATGTTCAGTTGGGATTATTAATGGTGAACGATGTGGCATTTAGGTTTGGTTATGTAGAGGTTGAGTTTGTGGATGCTCTTGCGGACCCGAATTATTTGAATAATAATAATAAAAATGAAATAAGCGTACGAGTACAATGGATAATATATTATGGCCAGAAGCTATAATATCAGCCCCTTATTACATTGCTTGCTATATTCTTATATTTCCAATTAATGTATTTTACTTTTTTTCTACTACTCTGTTATACAAACGAAATAGTCGAAAAGTAGGTTTACCTTAAAATAGTAAAATATATACTGCATTTTTTTTTTTTTGGTTTATTATCATTCCCTACGACGTTACAAATTATTTGATTAATAAATCCTTGAAAGTTCTATTGGTATATTATTGATTTTAGTGATTTTTTTTTTTTTACATTCTATAATTACACAAAAGAATTTGGTTCTTAAAATTTGACACATCTACTTCGAGTTTTGTTTGAATTAGCTATGTATCTTTGAAAGGGTTTTTTTACTTCGTAGGATGAAAAGCTCGTTGGACTTGCTTTTATCAGAAAAAAAACACCTGACAGCTGGTCTGGCAAAAGAAACTAAAACTCGAATTAATGACGCTGTTTTCCAATAATCTGAAAATGATTTAAAAATATGAGTGGCTTTTTCCTTTTACAAGCAAATAGCATCGGATTCAGAACAGTTTATCATTTTCATTGTATTATATGAATTACGTATCGGAAAAAATAATTTATTTTTTTCGTACAAATAATTATATTCGTATAAATTAACTAATGAGAGCAAAAACTGAATAAAAGGAAAAAAGTTATTATTATTAATAATATATTTTATTATCATTTGAATATTTCAGAACGAAGGCTTGAGATTTCAAATAAGAGTAAATAATTGATCATCATGAGTTAAAACTATCACAAAAATATAGACCAGAAATAGAACATCTCACATCAACAGTTTTTAAAAAAATATATATAAAAATGATAAATCGTTGTGCTAAAATTTTGATTATCTGTTTATATTATTATGATTATGAAATAGCTTATAGAGTCGATTCCAACCCCTTTGGACTTGAATTACCCTGCTAACGTAATCTATTAAAAAGCTCTTATTTACTTTTGAAAGCGTTAATTGGCTTCAGATACTTATTTAATTATAAGAAGATGGTCAAGGTTGCGGTCAAAAAAAGAATAGTTATAACTATTTGTTCTTTTATGACCGCAACCCTGACCATCTTTTTATATTTAAATTTTTACGGTCAACTATATATACATGTAAATTTATTTAATTGTTAACTGTAACTTTTAACGATTTGCTACAATAGCTTATCCATGACTGAAACTAAAAGTAAAATGTAATTTCTATAGCTTGTTTATTTTAATTAATTATTCATTTTTGTTTACTAACAAAATTAACGACATAGTGATATTTTTTGGATTCGCGGCCCTTTAATAAAATGATATTGTCAAACCAATTTTTTTATTCTAAGTGCTACTGCAAACGCTTAATTTTACAAGGATATAATTAAGATTGAGAATTTTCTTTTGAATTTCGGTGCGTTTCTGGCTGAGATATGGAACACAAATAATCCACACACACAAATGGTCCATAGGTTAAAGTCATTTGAGTGTTTAAAGTACAATTTACTCTAATGGTTTCGACATTAAACTCCCATGGTAATACCTTGTTGAAAAATGATAGATACTTTACTAAAATTCCTCTATGAAAATCGTGGTTTCAATCGTTCGTGATGTGTAAAACTGGGTTAGGATTGAACCAAAGAATTTAGGTGATATGAAAGGTTTATTAAGGTCATTTTGTAATGTTCTTTTGGAAACGTAATATGGAGTGCTGGCGAAGGTTCTGGGGTGTTTGGGTTTGACACGTTTGATGTTTGAAGGTTTTACCTGTTGCCAAAGTTCTAGTCCCAAGGTCTGAGGATCTTCTTACAAACCGAAGTTTGTTGTTTATTGACAGATGAGAGATTCTGCTTAGTATTTGGCATAGCTGGCTGAATCTGAAGTTATGTTTTCGTTTTTTAACTCTAGTATATGGATCCTTAGTGAGTCTTTTGTCTAGGATGAAACCAATGATGTGTCGGACATGGGTAATGTTCTCAAAAAGATCATGTCGACAGAAATTGTTATGGAGGGTAGAATTTACATGGTAGCATTTCGATTAATTAATTTAGTGAGGTATGTTTGGAGATTGGAAGAAGCACTCACAGTATCAGGCTAGAAAGATAGAATGGGTGTGTCGTCGTCCAAATGTCAAAGAGATACATTAACTTCTATAGTAGATTGTATTTATACTATTTGTCCGTTGTTTAATGCTACTAAGAAATAGAGGTGTTTAATTATTTCAAATAAACAAAATTAAAGTTACTTTAGAGGAAGATGTTTTGAAAATTCGGGATTTAAGCCCTGTTAAACTATTTCAATGAGATTAAGGCAAGACCTAGCTGATATTAAATATTATTTAGTATTACATTAATGTACTGAGGTAATTCAAAATCGGTTGAACATAAACTTGCCTTAAATAAATAATATCATTTTTGTACTTTTCGTTTTTAAATTAGGCTGTTCACACACGGTTACTTAGACACAAAGAACTACAAAACGTCTATTTACGTAAAAAATTCAACTTCGAAATTTCACACGATTGCGATACTTCCCCATATTCTATATTCCATATGTGGTAAGTGAAACTAAAAGGAGTTCTGAATGCGTCTTTCATGTACAAGCATGAAAATATAATTCCCGAATGCGTTAATAACAAGATATACCAAAATGTACTGATATTAAATGTTTATCAAATCCGGTATCATAAGATGGCCCAGCAGAGTCGAGTTGGCAACGGAAAGGGGCTCCATGCCAAGCGGAATTATTTCTTCTGACTCGGCCCCCTCCCCTTTTATACTTAACCATAAACATCTTAAAAAGATAGCCACTGCCCACAGTATAGATTTATATATATGGAGCTATAAAAACTACCAATGGTACTATAGCACTATGGAAAAAAATAACTTTATAACCTCATTAACATAATTTTTTTTAAAAATTTATTTGATGTAATTTACAACTGTACAAAACAATAAAATAAGTAAATATGTTGTTTGTTTCATATACACTTGAAAATCTTGGGAAGGAGCCACCCATTGGTGGTACTTCAAACATTAATTTAAATTAGAAGGTCCCATGGCCATCTTCTTTTCAGACGCTTCGGAGAATAACATAATTTAATAACCAAAAGAAGTATTCCAGTTATTAACAGTTGAAAAGAACCAGGATAGACTATATCTAGGGCAAAGAATAAATCATTTTTGTTTCTTACATATGAATATAAGTTTGATAAAATTACGTTTTATTGTTTTATATATGTATATTTGTGGATCTAGAGAATCAGTTAATAACACAGAACTTTATTGTTTTTAAGATCATTCATTCCCTACAATGAAAAATAAAACAGTTTTTTAATAACAAATAATTTCATAAATAATCATTAAAAACTACATGTACATAGTTTAGTTTAGGATTAATATCTATTACAATTAAAATATTAGTTAATAAAACATTACTTACAATTGTTTATTAAGTAGCGCTTTAATTGTTATAGTTATTAATGTTAAATTATGTAGTTTTTTATATTTAGTTTTAGAAATTATTTGTTCTAAAAAAAAGTTGTGTTTTTTTTTGGCCTGGGGCGTTGACGTTTTTCATTAAGTGGCGGTCCCACAAAAGAAAAACTTCCACTATGGTTAGAATAGGTTGGTCACCTGTAGATAACCAGGCAAACATCACCTTCGCTGTGGATTGCCTTAAAAAAAAAAAAAAAAAATGATCAATTTATATATATTGATATCATTTTTCTAGACCATTAGTAATATATATTTTTGTGGATCTAAGTTCCTTTCAGAAAGTACTATCTAATATAGTGTATGAAATTCCCTGAGAAAATAACTGAGATTTTGGAAACTCGGAACAGTATATCAACACAAATATAGTTGTAGCTCTATAACAAAAAAATCTAGCAAATCCGACCAAACTTCCCTCACCACACATTTCAGACAAACAGGACATCGATTCGAATTTTATTTACCTAAAATCATACATCGGGAAAAAAAAAACAACTAAAAGGGATGATCTATGTAGACAAATATAAGAATCAGGCTTCCAACAAAAAATCAGATGCACAAAATTTAAATTCATGTTGCTCCTCACAAACACCTAAAACATAATTAACACACAAACACCTAAACACATAAAATAACACTAAATATAAATGGAGGAAGAAAGAAGAATGAACGGTTACGTTTTGGAAAAAACAAACCAAACCCACATTTCGCTTTTTCCATTTCACCCCTATTCGGTTGTGGCCCAAACTTAGAATTAGATGATTCACAGAAATGTAGAAAATACTGTAATAGACAATTGTAAGTAATGTTTATAGTCATTAATCTTGAATTATACCCGGTACTTTGTAGTTTTTAAATAATCAGTTAACAATTTTTTTGTTCTAAAAAACTTTTTTTTTCATTGTAGGCAAACAATACAGTTGTAAAATATTACCTAAATATATAATCTATTTATGAAATACAAAACAAGAGCGATATATAGTATGAGTGAAATATATAGTATGAGAATAGTACCGCGATCATGAATTAGTTCATATCTGAATTTTCAAGACAAATACACGTTTTCACCGAATAACCAATCATCACAATATGGTGTGAGTAAATAGCGTAGAATAAAATAAAAATCTATGAAAATAAAATTAAATATTTAAGATAGATTTTAAAAAAATAAATACTGACATGTGTACTCCCAAGCTCAATTTTCGTATTAAAATTAATTCATAGTAAAAGTAATTAGAAGTAATTTCACAATTAAAAGTAACGACCACATGATACGGCCATATCTTATCTCATCCACTATTCGACTTCAATTTTATCTATTCTTTTTCTTACCTCTGCTATGTTCGGAAAAACCGTCTACTGTACAGCTGGATCGGAGAAATATCACACAGTGAACGGGATCTGTGGTATATTTTAAAACAGATTTTGAAGTTTTTTTAAAAATTATTTGATAATTCAGAACTGTTTATTGATAAGTGTTATCATATTAGCTTAACTATCCAGTTCTTTATAACTGGGTAAAATCGGGTTATTCCCAATTTCAAATAGATCTATCCTTAAAAGTATTTTCCCTCCAGAAATGTACACTAATATTTGAACATAAGTAATAATAAATAAGTTTATATTAAAGTATTTATTTTTCAAAACTTTTTTAAATAATTTCTTTATTTACAGATACAGGCAAGGATCTGTATCTTAAAGCAATATCATTAAATTAAGTAAATGGTTTTTTTTTCAGGCTAGTTAATTTAAACGTTCACTCGGTAAAAAACAAAAGAATGATTTGGTAAAAAAAAGTACTATAAACACTCTATTCAATATATAAATTACCAAAAAAAAATGGTAAATAAAATAAACAGTATTTTTATATTCGTCCTTTTTCTTATTATGAAGAAATAAGAAATTGTTCTAAGAAAGAATATTGTTCTATATATATGAAGTAGTTGGGGAAAATAAAATCAACACAGAAATTTTGTGCTTACAAGTTCAATTTTCATATTGAAAATAATCAATTTTTTTCCCGGCAAAATGCACCGCGGCCACAGTGCGCCTATTGTACGATGTCCCTACTCTGCTCAAAGCAAAGTGGCATTTGCGAAACAGGACACTGTGCAAGGATCCACTATCTCGCAAAATTTGGAGTCCAAGAAACGATCCTTGCCGAAGATGGGGAATCGTGTCCTTGCTACTGCACCACATCTACAGATGATGTGGTAGGCAGTCTCATCATCCCTTCTGCAGGTTCTGCAGAAAGGGCTCTCTATCAATTTCATTTTATAGATATGCTTATTCAGCTGACAGTGTCCCTTGCATAGACCTGTCACCCATCTTAAAATTACTCCTATCTAAGAAGAAGAGTGTCACTTCTTTTCGGGCAAGATCCCTTGAGGAACATTTTTGATTGTTCCATTCCTCTGGTATTTCTTCATAGTAACCCAACCTTGCTTTCAGTTACTATTTTCATTTGCCTTTTCGCATGGTTGAGACTAATCCCACATATGGGCTCAGTAGTAAAAGGAGTGTTCCCGGATCCTTTCCTTGCTAGGTAGTCCGCTCGCTCATTACCTCTTTTATTACTTACTATACTCTTTTATTACGCTTATTACCTTGCCCTCTTTTATTAAATTCTGGGCACAGACATTGATTCCAATTGAAACTGAAATACTGTGGTGTGCTTTTAAAGCAAAATGGATATGCCTTGATTAGGCATATCCATCCTCCATTTTTCTGCTCCAGATCCTTGTTCCATTAAGGATCCATCTGTATAGCAGTTTACCCTGTTTCACGGTTTGTGTTGGGTGAACCCTTCAATCTTAACACTATTATAAGTGTCTCTATACTTCTTCACCTAATGGTCAGAGTGCATAGCCAGGATCCCGTCTTCATTGATCCTCCTGAACAGTCTTCCATGTCCCTCATGGGTTAGAGAATGGGAGTTCGTTCCTAATTTTGCAAGCCTATATGCAGAGCTATGGGCTTGAGTCTCATTCTCTATACGCAGTGGTGGTATGTTCAGAAGAACATCCATCGCTGCAGAAGGTGTAGCGCTCATGATACCAGTCCTCATGAGGCATGCCAGTCTCGGAAGTTTCCCAAGCTAAGCTCGGGATTTACTGGTCGTAGCCTTATATCACTATACGATAGCAGCGTATAGGACAATGGTTCTTATCACTTCCATGTACAAACAATATATGACTTTTGGATTAAGGCCCCAGGATTTACCTACGGCTCCTTTACATGCCCAGAGACTCCTCAGTGGCTTCATACTGGTCCTTTCAACATGAAGTTGCCACTTCAGTTTATTGTCAAGAGTAGCGCCAAGATGTTTGATTTTACTGCAAAATCCCAATCGTTCACTGATGAGATACCGCGACCTGATTGCGATGTTCCGTCTGTGAAGACACAAGACTGACCTTTTGAGAATTGATGCTCAGACTCGATTTCCGGCACCATCCATTCATATGGTCTACCGATATTTGAAGCAATCCTGAGATAGTTTCAGAGAATTTGCTTCCAATCAACACAGCGATATCGTCGACATATCCTCGCATGTAAAAACCTGCATCATTGGATTTGATCAGTAAGGTGTCAACCACCATACACCACAGGAGAGGAGATAGCTCACCATCCTGCGGAATGCCACCAACAAGCTTCGTCCACATCTTAGTGCGACCTAACTCTGATTTGAGCAATCTTCCTTCCAACATCGCATTGATCCATTTGAAAGAAAGCTGTCCCACCCCTTTCTATGGCTCTAGCCATGGTTCTATAAGGGGTGCGATCAAAGGCGCCTTCAATGTCAATAAAGAAACCAGCCATAATCTCTTTTCAATCCTGGACACTAAGCGGTGTAGGAAATCCTCATAGGATTTCCCGGCTTGAAAGGCAAATTGAGCCTGAGTGTCTCTCTACCAGCGTAGTTTCCCTAATAACTCTCTCAAGTATTTTCATTAAGAAGGGTGTCAGACAAATTGGTCTATAAGCCTTAGGTTGTCATAAGACGCTTTCCCTGGTTTAGGTATGTAACACACCTTCGACAATCTCCAACTACTTGAGATGTGACTCAATGCCAAGCTTCCCCTTAGTAATACTAAGAGGTACGGTTTTGAGACCGGTAAGCCTTTTTTTATGAAGGCCGGAAGGATTCCATCCGTACCGGCTGATTTAAAAGGCGAGAAAGATCTAATCACCCACTCAACCTAGCCAGAGTTGACAATCCTATTTGCCTCGACCCACGGGTCTTTAGTACAAGTGTAGCTCTCGATAGAGGGAATCGAGACATTTTCTCCTATTAGTACACACCCAGAGAAGTATGAGCGTGCCAGAGCCTCCAGGGTTTCCACTTAAGAATAGGTGAACCCCCCATCCACCCCAACAGCGCCCAGTTCTCCCCTTTCAGAACATGTTAATTCTGGACGAGGAGGGGGCATCATTGACGTCATTACAGAATCTTCTCCACTGCCCCCCTTCCAAGGCTTTCCTCACAGCCTTGTTATAGTCAGTTAGTGCACTTTTATGAGTGTCCCAATAGCCTTTTGGCTGTATTGAAGAATCTCCTAGTGAGTCCTCTCAGCCTAGCTTATTCCTCATTCCACTAGGTCATATTCCTTTTTATCAATTAGATCATGCATACACTGTTATTATCAGTGTAGGATCTTATAATCGCGTCGGTTAAGGATGTGTTAACGCATTACGCATTCAAGCTGCCAGGTGTTCCTGATGGCTCTAGGACAAATCTTGACCTCTTCCTTGAGTTCAGTACAGTAGGAATCCCAATCTGTTAACTTAGGATTCCTGTAAGGATAGGGCACGCGGATGCGCTCGTGGTCTGCCTTCCAAGTCTTCTCGCTTCAGCGCGAGGGGGCCGCACTCTCAGACTCTATGGGCTCACCAGCCTCTCTCTCATCCCTAGGCGAAGACCTCCTCCTAGTGGGCACCTTACAAAGACCTTCTGGGCCCTGTTTCATAATGAAAGCTAATATTATTAGTTCATAGTACAAGTATAGAAATTAGTCTGGTAATAATACTAATACTTATTTTTTCATGATAGGGATGACTATTACTGATATTACAGGAATTAAAAAATACTAAATTATAAGTTACTATTGTACAAATTTGTGCAATTTAATTAAGATAAATCTACAAGACTAATGGTATTAGTTTGTACTTTATTATGAAACAGGGCCCTGGATGCTGTAGTTCATCAAGAAGCCTCTGCTTCTTCCAAAGAGGCTGCTTTCTGGGATCTCGAAATTCCCGTAAAAGCCTCCTCCTTCTTGATGCCGACTAGCATCCATCCCTCGATATCAGGCATCCTCAAGTTTTGGTAGACAATTTTCCTGAGGAGAATGTCTGCCTCAACTCGCACACGGGGGAAAAAAATTCCCACCTTGGTGGTCCTTCGGAGCTCGTCAACATTGCCGGTGTGCAGAGTGATATCGACAGTGACGTCTCTTACAACAACCGACTGCCAGTTCCTTCCAGCTTGGTTGTCGATGCACCTCTCGAGATGGTATACAAAATTACTATACTCGAGGTGTGCACCCCCCTGTGCTTGCTCATCCATGATCTTGATCAGGCGTGCTTGCATTTCATCAATCTGCTCACGAGTGAACTAGACATAAGGATATCCGTCCGGAATGATGGCAACTCTGCAGCATCCTGCACTACCTCCCCTACACCTCTTTGCCGTTGGCGCAGAAGTCCCTGGGGAAGACCTTATCCTCTTCTCGGTGTAAAGGTCCGAGTCCTTTAGGATTCCGGTTCCTATCAACAGAGACTGATAGGCCCGGTCATTCTTCAGAATCCTGAGACCACCCCGCCCGTCTCGCATCAACTCTCCTGGTCGCTACAGGTCCCGAAGGGTTCCGGTCTCTAACACCATAGGTAGAGGTGCCCTGTTGACCTTCGGTATCCTGAGAACTGACACCTGGTCTCCTCCTAGCCCTTCCGTAGAAGTTCCGGTCCCTGTCAGCCGGAGCTGATGGAGCAGGAACACTCTCACGAGTAAGGGGGTTCTTAAAGGCACTGCAGGTACTACCACCTCTCCCTCCAGCGGGCATTAAATACAGTGGAGTGCGCCAGGTGCCCCAAGAGGGTCGATCAAAGACAGTATATTTTAATACACCCTCTGCCATTCAACCTCAGCTCGAGTTCCCTATGCCTGGATGGATGCTTAGAACGGTCCGCTATGTCTGTCATGCTGGCAGGCATAACGGACTCCCGCCTCTGTCGTTTTCGAGTCCCATCGGACTCCTTGGGGGGCACCACGCGGAGGTGACAGCAGGTGTGGGCAGGGATAGGGAGAACTGGGAATCCTCAGACAGTTTGGCCTGATTCATCTGCGAAGAGTGGGGGAGATACCCGCACCCATCTCCCTCCCTAGTTCTCTTGTTACCCAACCCATTTGTCCCCCAAGTAATCAATTTACTTCTTCAAGCAAATTTAAATTTGTCTGGCTACATATCCTATCATTTCTTATCTCCTCTACTATTCGACTTTAATTGCAGCTATTTTTCTCCTAAACCGACTACTATACAGCCAAATCGGAGAAATATCCCACTGTAAACTGGTTAGGAACTGTGGTAGATGTTAAAACCGCTCTCGCAGTTTATAAAAATATTTAATAATTCGAAACTGTTTCATAATAAATGTTATCATAAGCATATTCGCTCAACTTTATATGATGAGCTTTATATGATCTCTTCCTAACGACCAAAGTAATGGGTCATCACGCCAAGCGGAGCAGTTGTTATGTCGGAACGAAGGCTAACCTGTTTTCTATTACCAAGTCTGAGTCGAGTCGTAAATTGTATTTTCCATAACTCAAATATCTGAGCTATTCTAACTTTACTATTCTCTATACAGATTTTTTGTTATCTTGTTTGGTTTTATTATTACGATTATAATACATTTCATCCATATAGTCCTAGTATTCATCAATAAGTATTTTAAATTATCAACGTTTTGGCCAACCTGGCTATCTTCAGGGACAATCTATTTCATTACAGCTTTTATTATAACCATATAATTAAAAATTTTAAAACCAATATTAATTGTAAATTAGCATACCTTAACGATAATTTCACAAACTCGCATTAGGCTATTCTGCCTTGTTCTAATATAATATATTTAAAATTAACCTATTAAACAGAAATTAATTAATATATTTACCATGTTTTATGTTTAAATACCTATATTTGTCACTTTTTCATTTCAATATAAATCCTTTTAATTGAAGATTATGTTAAACCATTATCACTAACTTATCAACTAAAATATTATTTACCTACCTCACGGTCAGGTCAAATATATTATCAATATATTTCCATTTTATTTATGTATATACACACACA
>NW_027113124.1:308915-315357 GCF_000696795.3 Halyomorpha halys | reverse complement strand
ACTTTTCGGTGAGAATCTCAGACTTTATCAGGGCTATGAGCAAAACCCCTTAAAATAACTATAATGATTAAATGGAAGTACAAAATAATAAGATATATATATATATATATATATACATATATACTTAGAGAGTAAGAAAAACTTTATTAAAAACAGTTGTGCTGCCCAACTTGGGTAGCCATATACAATATGCAATATTGGGTAGCTAAATACACAGCACTCTTATACCTATTCAGACAATTGTTTTTGTTGTTTAAATCCTTATAATATATAGGCATAGTAAACTAAAATTATAATATATAATGGTAATACACATTTTTTTTTGTTTTATCAATGTTGTTCTTATTCTTTTCTTTATATATGTATTTTTCTTATTATTCTTCATTTTCTCCCCTGTTATTTATCTATATATTTAATTGTATTTTCTCTCTTAACCCAATACATCTTTCCTTACTCCCTTTTTTAAAAACCATAGAATAAAATTAAAATATAAAATATAAATAATAAATTTTTTAAATAAAATAACAATATATACATATAAACATCTATCGTATTTTGACACATAAGGTTTATTCATTTAAAATCATACAAAAACAAAATTAAAAACAAAAAGGATATAACTATATGCATACAATTAAATACAGATAATAAATATGAAATAATAAAAAGTAAGTATTTAAAAAAATGTAATAAATATAAAACATAGTAGATAAAAAAAAATTGACAAAAACGGTGATAAATATATATAGAAAAGTAATAAATAGATGCAAAAAGTAATAAATATTAAAAATTTAACTATTTTTGGACTATTTTATTATTAAGAAACCTATGAATCTTAATCATAAATGGTAACATAAAATTTGACAATATTATTCACAACTTAATTATAACTAAAATTTCTGCATATTTTTCGTGTCTATTTAAGAATTAACAGTATAATTAACATTTTCTGATATAGTAAGCCTCAATTATATTTCTTTTGAAAGTATTGTTTATTTTTGCAAAATTATTATTTTGTCGAAATCAAAGCTATATTTAAATTTGGATGCATGATGTTCCAGTTTTGTTTGGGTATCTCCCAACAATTGTTTAGTTTCTTCCTATAGTTATTGCTGACCATTCTAAACATAGGCTTTTATATATATCATTATAACATTCTGATAGATGTTTTCTTCCAATTTTGCATTTTAATTTACTATAGTAATTTTTAATTTTATTGGTACATCTATAACATAAAGCGTATTGTGGCATAATTTATTATAATTTTTAACTATTTTCTTTACAAAAACAAAAATAACGAAAAAAACATGACGAACAGAGAGTTCAAAAACATATAATTACTAAAATCTTATAAATTTGATGTTTCTAATTCGCAGTATTTTATTCATTAATAAATGCAATAATTAATTCACGAGGACTGATTTTGTCCTAGCTAATTTTAAAATTTAGCCTACCTGTTTTTAAGATCATGTCTGGTTTAATGTTCACTGCTTTCTGAATCAGTATTGAGACGCAATGTGCTCTTTTTACTCTGCGGATTTAGGAATTATTAAATATAGAGTATCCCACTCACAACCCCTCCTCCCCCCCCAGGCTTTACAATTTTCGGAATTTTTAATGATGAGTTAATTGCTGACCGTTGATATTACACGTGGAGAAGATGACTGGGAGTGCGGTTAGTGAATAACGCAAATAAAAATAAAACTTATTAGTGCCAACTTTTCGGTGAGAATCTCAGACTTTATCAGGGCTATGAGCAAAACCCCTTAAAATAACTATAATGATTAAATGGAAGTACAAAATAATAAGATAACATAAATAGTATAGATGAAAATGTATTGTGTAGTATTATGGTAATTAACATAAAAACTGTATGACAATATACTAATATTAAAATCAAGGATAAAGAAAGAAAAAGAAAATAATATAGATATGAAAATCTAGTAAGTACGTATACAAAATGAAAATTATTTAAAATTGGGGTAGTAAAAAAAAAGTTAAGAACAGTTTATATGATTAATTAAATATGATAGGAAGATAACAGAATTAAAGAAGTAAATATAAAGTCATATAAGCTAAAAGTAGTAAGTAATAAAATTTATTTCTATTCTCATATTATACTATATTTTTTATTTATAGAATTTTTATTTGATATTCTCTTGGTCATTTGTGTGTATTTTATCTTTTCAGGGTATAGCTGATTATCTAACTGTGGAATTCGCTATAAATATATTTTATATGGTATAGATGTTGTAATATTTTTTTTTTTTTATAGAAAATTGGAATTCACAGCTTCTATTCGGTAGTTTTTCCAATTCAACGCACCTTAAAAGTGCAAATTGCCAAACGCTCCAAACAGCCCGAAACATGGTACAAACACAAAGAATTCAGTTTTCGGTGAGAATAGGTCATCATAATTTAAGCAATTACGCCATTATTATATAATGACAGGTATTTGAGTTTCCTCGGCCGGCCAAGAATAATCAAATTTGTACAAATATTTCTTACAGCTAATTGAGATCTCAAAAGAATTTGTTCCTAAGAAAAGCAAATACGTCGTGAAGGCATGAGATAAATAAAAGCTGCATTGCATGTTTCGAATGATATTAAATATCAAGATTGCAGAATCAATAAAGAGCTTGCACATAATTACAAAGAAAGGGTCGAAACAGGAAGATCATAGAAGCAAGAGTCAAGCCACTAAGCCACACATATTAAGTACTTCAAGTAGGGACTTGGACTTGTTCGATAGCGAGTTGGCTACAAGTACTTTGAAGGACCTTGATCGAGAAGGCTCTTTGCACAATACATCAACAACAGCATACAACCTCTCTTTCACTTTTATCTGTATCCTCTACATTGCTCCATTATTATTATTCCTCTTCACAACTCTTCTCTCTTCTGAAATTCCCCATTTCTTACCTAATCCCTTTTAGGACATCAAATCTGATTAATTGTATTCAAAATCGATAAAATCCAGCATGGCTCCATCCGGGGTTATAGGAATATTGACTGCCATAAAAAATATCTTTTATGGTTATGCTAATTTAGCAATGCTCCGGTCGTACAAATATATGCACACACATATCCAACTTCTGTTTCTGGCGCTTATCCAACATTTGCTCGGTACACTGATGGAGGGATGCTTAATCCACTGTCTGGCCCACATCCAATAGAAACATTTTGTTAGTTGTTGTTAAAAATGTATTTATTCGGTTAAAACTCTGTCAGTGTTGTATATATATAATATAATATAGTTTTGCTGAAAGGTGAACTGATTGTTAATAAAATTTCAATTAACGGTCTAAACTGAGACTTAATTTTTATTATTAATTAATTTACTAAGTTTGTTGGATATTTATACTATTCTGAAACCCCCCAGAATATCATAAAGCTAATTTTTTTTTTTAAAAGAAATAAAAACCATCCTTTCAAAAATCGTAGTTATTACATACCAGTGATAATGGAAGGCGCGAGAGGGCTAGGAAGGAAAGAAAAAAAAAAGTTAAAATAAGGTATCAAAATTCCCTATAACGTTATCGATTGTAAATCTACGATCAGTTTTGTGATCCAAAACATGGTGGAATGCGACTAATTCTACAATTTTCAAAAAATCTATATTAAAAAAAGTTCCCAAGAAAAAAAAAAATATTTATAAGTTTTTTAGTTGGAATAAATAATATACTAAAAATCATGTAAATTAGAGACATGCAGACTCAAAATTTATTTTTCATTGGGTGATTTGATACGGAGTGACCCCATGACGTGTTTTATTTCATTAGAGACTGAATTTCTTGAAAAATAAAAATTTAAAGAAGAATATTGAAATCAATCTTTTATAAATAGTTTTAAATTTAAATATACATTTTAAAAAAAAATCATGTTATCCAAATATGCTTTCCAATAATGATTTATTGGTCAAAATCACGATTGAATTCTAAGGTTTTGGCATTTCAGTCATTTCTCTCATCAGCAGATTACGAAATTCTCTTCATATCAGGATATGCATGAGTAAAATTTGTCCAGATCCATACTTTACTATTTCGTCCTTATAATTATTCAAAATAAATCTGTACAACTACAACTCATACAGAGCCAAGGGTTCAGTACTTGTAAGAATTTACTGTTACTAAATCAATGGTTGTGCAAGAAGGAGATTTCGTTAGAATCTTTCTCGACCGCCAGATTTTTCCTCAATTAAGGTTACCTTTATAAGGCTGAGTGGACCCCAGAGGGCTTCCAAACCCACAGGGTTAACTCACAGCTACAGTAACAGAAAAAATAATTATCTGCCACAGCTTGTTTCGAATCCGGATCGTCGGAGTTATGTCCTTGGCATAGTACCTTACCACGGAACCACCCTGCATCCAATATATATGTTGGGATTACATAGGTATAATTGTGATATAATAAATTCAATAAAAGCTCATGTTTAGTATAATGAATTTATACTGTTAAATGAGCTCGGCATATGTTGTAAACTTGAATCTTGTTATTGAACGTGTAATTGAAAACAGTAACATCGAATAAAACTAAATAAACGTATATTTTAAAATAGTGATTGATTGTAAAACAGATAAAGAGGGGCCAAATAGGTAAACAATTAAGGAAAGTTACAAAATAAGATTTTTATAAAAGGGATTTAAGGAAGGTTTCGGAGGCCACTTAAAAACTAGAATGATTTCCATATATTTTTTAGTAAAATTATATAAATATGATTGCAATCGGTTTGGTACTTCGTCTCCCTTTTAGGGATGTTTAGCTATACGTGTGTGTTTATCGTTGGGCTTTTGGGCGACTAAATGAGCTTCACGAGGATTGCGAACACAATCTCAACTAGTAGTTAAGTTAAACACCTCCGTTCTAATAGGTCATTGTGGATCTACTAGCTTTCAACACGAACTGTTTTGTCAACGAACTGAAAGCAATGAGTGTGTCGTGTAAATTTGCAATTTCCTGAAATGCGGTTGAACAATGGCTCAACCTCAGGAAGGGGATTGATCCAGCTACCTCGGGTCTGATCTCCCCCCACCCTTACATTTGAATAGAATTGCTTTAATTGCTTCCCTTCTCCAGGAATGAATAAATTTCCTCATTGGTCCCGGCTGGATCCTGTTATTCATTCAGGGGTCGCAATGGAGTTGGGACTAATCAGGAAACTAGAAGAAGCAGTTCCTTAAATCATGTTAATTAACATAACTAAATTGATTACATTAAGTAGCGAGTACACAGGGTAATCAACATTATCCACTTTCAACCCACATTATTTTATTTTATTTTAATGACAGTAAACATAATTAATAAATCTTAATAATTTAGGTTTAAATGAATTTAAGAGTTATAAATTAATTTGATAAGGTATATTAAACAAATATTCCATATTTAAATTTCTTTACTTACTCTCATTGTTGCTTACGAAAAATTCATGTTGATACTTTAAAATCTCTCATTTATTAGTCTTCATAAATACAATTGAAACAGACGAGACAGAGGAATTGGTGATGGCAGCCCATGCACGGGAGGTACGGACAGAGAGGGAGAGAAAAATCATATGTTCTGTCGTTGGTTGTTTTTTAATGAATGGACATTGATGTAAAGCTAGTGTATTGTTTGGTTTCTCTGTGAGCTGAGTTAAGTTTAAAAACTGTGTATTGAGAAGTGATCTTTCTCTCTCTCTGCCAGCTGAGTGCATGTACGTACGCGTTATTGTTCACCTTTGGACATAGATAACAATTGTATGTATTTTAATTGTAGGTTAGATTATAAGTTAGTAATAAGTACATAGATATAATCAGAATAAGTTAGGATAGGGCCTTTGTTAGTTAAGATTTTTCTTTTAATTTTACAATAGTTTAAGTAAATCTGTATTTCAATAAACATTAAAAACACATGTTTCTTGTTGTGGATATGTGAGTTAAAACAATATTAATTAACCTTGCAATTTGAAAACATTACTCAATGATGCATATTGTTGTCCACAATTGTTAAAAAATTACATTGACATATAAAATAAGGGAAGTCATATTTCTATCTACTTTTAAAAAAAAATAGTTATTAAGAGAATACTGGTACTGGTAGTACTGGTATTTGTTGGGGGGAACAAGTCCGGCAAGTGGGTCTAGTGGTCCTTTTTGCCAACCCCTAGGTTGCCGCCGCATACTAACCAGGGTGGGAGTGTCAAGATTCATTCTTCGGGACCGCCGAAAAATGAATGTTTAACTGCCCCAGGTGGGAATCGAACCCACAACGTTCCGATCCGAGCTCACTGGGACCTGTGCCCCAACCCGCACGGCCGTCACGTCCCCTATTAAGAGAATAACTAAAATCGATTTAAAATATGTGAGAATTTATATAAAAATGGACAAAGTAAATTATAGAAAATAAAAATAGGATGTACAGTGAAAAGTATAAATAAATAAGAATTACAAAAAAGTATTAGGCA
>NW_027113124.1:301891-303700 GCF_000696795.3 Halyomorpha halys | reverse complement strand
TTTTTTCCCCTTTAGAGTATGAATTAATATATAAATGATATGATAAAAGTGACTATAGTAATATGAATGGTTACAGTAAACTTCGCTATATAATATTTAATACCTGTCCGATATAGTTGACTCGTAGACCTTTTTTGCGTCAGAGTTACGTTAAATGCTTGCTGTGGTGCTGCAGTAATGTATTGCACATAACAATAATTTAGTAATTTTCAATAATTTATAAGTGTATTCATTATATCTAGCAGACTGAAACGTTTCTCGAGGCCGTGTTATAAGCAACATGAACAATTCATGGAAATAATTTATTCAAGTGGAACCTGAAAATTACCCGTTGTTTAAGAATCATCCATTTACATTTTCAAAACTTATTATTGTTCTGGGCACAATTATAATTTTTTTAAAACTATTCTCAGGTAACAGTAATACTAGTTTGTATTATTAACTTTCAATTTATTTTTACGTTGTTTCATTATTTTTTATCATTTATTCGTTATTCTTTTTTGTATATTGTTCTTTTTTTCCTTATTGTTCTATTTATTTGTTTTAACTTTCTATTTTTATTATTAACTTTTTAATTGACATGACAAGAACGAATCTTGAAAAAAAAAGAATTAAACAAAACGTAATCAAATAATACTGGATTATAAAATACAATATCTCTGAACCTCCTTATCAGCAATATTTTTTTCCAGAAGCGAAAATAAAGTGTTCGTTAAAACGATAATTTTTTTAAAAGAATGAAACCACCGATTTAAGTAAGAAAATGATCTGTGATACAACGAGGAATAAGGTTTCTATTTTGTTCGTCGCTTCTTCCGGTGACGCTTGCGTAAGGCGTTAGGGGGCGGAAGAAGTATGGTCTCCGAGCCCAGGGGGGCCCTAACCCGACAATTAATGGCTACTGCAAGATATCATCCTGTAACAGTATCGAGCCCACTTTCCATCCAGAAGGAATTGATCTTATGATCCTAAGATCGACAGAGTAACAGGAGCGTGGAGTAATACGCAGCGACTAAGTAGGTCTTTATTATGTTATATTTTTGATTTTCTATATAATCAGACAAAGTGACGCTAAAAATAAAACAGTATAATTAAATTTTATTAATAATAACAAGATATATCTAAAACCGTTTCAACACTTCTTTATAAAAACACACCACAACGTTTTGGTCTATCCGTACATCATGAAGAATATCTATTAATGCATTTTAATGTATAAAAAGTAAAATTTTTATCCTGAGAAATCAATTTAGAAAACCTGAGTTAACATTACGACTTCCAAAAAAACAGCCAGAGAACATAATAATAAATAAAATTACAGTCAATAAAAATCATTACGGATTTAATATCATGAAAGGATTGCCTGAAGATACAAAGATGTTTAAAGAATTTATGCTATAGAATTAGCAACAAAGTTAAAAATTATTACAGTAAAATAAATTACAGGATAAAATAAAAAAAAATCAATCAGGACTGATATGTAAAATTCCGTGTTTGAATTGTCCAGCTATATATGTAGGTGACACCAAGCAATTATTGAATTAAGGAATGTACCAGTACAGCAATGGCAAAAAATAAGGAAAGAACCCAAATAAAACAGCTTTGTTGCAACATGCATCCAAAAAATAAACATAGTTTTGGTTTTGGTAACTCAATGATCTTACACAGAGAAAATAATGCTTGTAACAGAAAAATACTTGGTGCCATTTATATATCATAAAATATTAATCATACTGTTAATTTTTAGTCAAATACGACAAATTTAAATCAACATTATGCAAAGATTTTATATAAAATTAATTTATGATA
>NW_027113124.1:285591-301841 GCF_000696795.3 Halyomorpha halys | reverse complement strand
TTATTTATAATTAAAATTTATATGATTTTTAATAAAATAAGAGACAAAAATTTAGTGTGAAAGTACCTAACATGGTTGTTAAGTTAGGTTAAATAATATTTTTCTGATAAATTATTGATAATAAAATACAGATATTATGAAGAATATAATTTATCATTAAATGTTATCATGACAAATAAATTTATTAAATATAGAATGGTGCAAATTTATTAGTAAAGAAATATGGTTTTCTTTATTGGTTTTGTTTTATAGGTTTATTTGACTTTGGGTATAATAGCTGCGAAGTTTTATAAGTAAATGCGAGGCTGTAAAACAAAATTAAGGTATGCAAATTATAATTAATATATAATATTTTAGATACTGTTAATAATAAGCTATAATTAAAGCTTTTATTTTGATAGATTTTCCATTATGATGACCGGATTGGCCGGAGCGATGGACATGTAATATGATAAAGAAGTGTTAAAATGTTTTGGATATCAGATGTTATTATTAATAAAAGTACCAATCTCCAACCAAATAATAAAAATATTTAGAAAGTATAATTAAGATTATATTAAAAACCAACGTTAGGGCTAAGATAGATCAAAAAAGTGTATGAATAATTAAAGAAACAAAATTCACAAAACATAAAGTATAAAAGTGTACACTAAATGAAGTGAAAATAAAAGTTAAAAGCACCAGAAGAATAATGAAAATAAATATAGTAAAGCTTCTCTTAACGGACACCCCTGTATAACAAAAACTCCTTTTATCCGGCGATTTTATTAAGGTCTCTGCCAACAAGTAATACATATAATGAATTTGAACCCTTCATTTACAGAACCTCTCCAATCTGTATCACGAACTAATTTTATTCCTATAATTATAAATAATTTTATTTTATAACAAGATATTTTGTTATAAACTATATCTAAGTCAAATTGGTTGAATGTAATTAATTAGTTCAAACTCCAATTGAATATGTGAGATTCCAGAAGGCCTTGGCAATGCGAGTTAAATTAGATTAAGCAGCTGGTTAGGAGATGAAATAACGGGGTGAGTTTTACGGGAACTAGCCGTAAATTCTCGCACGATGGAAACTTCACTCTGTAGGGAACTAGCCTACAGTCGTGAAGGGAATAACAAGTCCTACAGGAACTACATGTAGGTCCTTACGAAAGGTAGTCAAGGATTAGGAAGTAAGAGACATTCAGAGAAAGCAGGGTTGAAATATAAGTTCAATATACATTTCCAAAAATATCACTAGTATGTACTGCTTCACGATGTACATGGCGTTTTAAGGAGGTGGTTCGCTGGAGGGGAATTTCACACCAAGATCTACCATCTGTGCTTAGTGAATTCTCTTGGCCATTAAACGCCATCGAGAGG
The DNA here is from genome assembly GCF_000696795.3 of Halyomorpha halys. Taxonomy (NCBI): domain Eukaryota; kingdom Metazoa; phylum Arthropoda; class Insecta; order Hemiptera; family Pentatomidae; genus Halyomorpha; species Halyomorpha halys. The sequence continues at coordinate 300,470 of NW_027113124.1, read as the reverse complement.
TCCTATGTATAAGATGTTCGCTTTTTGTGGATCAGAAGATTATATAGTAATCTTTATTAATTCAAATAATACATTAATGGTAATAAGCACGCCAAGTCAGATTATTTCGATGAAACGGTACATATATTAATATACGACACTTGTTTGATGACAGTAGTTCTCGTTATGGCAGCTAGGTAGCGTCGTGTCAGTTCGTAACGGCCAAACGGTAGCTAGAGCGGTGACCAACAGATAGTAGCAAGGTCGCTACACCTCCACCTTATACTTAAGATTGTAGGTTTCAAAAGTGTTGTATTCAATGAGCCTATAAAAGAGTATATAATAGATGAAATTTCTTGCAATGATTTAGTTGCACGATTTGTTAACACACGCAATCATATTTGATATTTATGAATGTTAGACTGAGAATTTTAGTAAAGATGTGACGAAAAAAAGACTACGAATGAGGAATTCTCGAGAATTTAAAAGAAAATAAGGTAAAACTCTTCAAAAATAAATCTTGTTTTCTAAAATAATTTGAAATTAAAAAATATTTAATATAGGATGTAATTTAATACAACAATTTACTTTTTAACATTTATCGTTTCGAGTCCTCCCAATCTAATATTTCTTTACCTAAAATCCTACGTCATAAAGTGTAGTGAGATGTTTCTCTCTGAGAACTTTTCCAACGCCTTTATTTTTCCCATGTTACTTATAACCCCTTGCCTTACCTAACTCACAACTCAAGTAGATCCCATAAAAACTTTCTACTTGGCATAATATCATCCAGTTAGGTTGATTTTTTTTTGCAGTTAGACAAACTTTTTTTTCGGATCCTGCATTTATTAAATTCACTTTCCTAATTAAGGAAAAAGAAAAATTTACTTCATTATGTAATATTAGGCTAAAGGTTTAAAATTGTGTAATATATTCATTATGAAGGAATAATTTAAGAAATATGAATAAAACTTTCATTTTTGGTAGGCGTATGTTGATTGAGCATAATGAAGAAAAAAAGGTGGTGTGGTGAGCTAAATTTTACTTACTACTCTGAAAGGCTTATTTGAAACATATAATTTTTATTTTTCTGTTGTTTTAAGAATTCGTATTCTACGGTGGGAATAGAGGTGTGAATAACAAATATCAACTTTGTTTATACCAACAATATAAAAATTGAACAAAATATTACAGAGTCATATACATATTGTCCAGGAGGGTTATTTTCTTAAATATTCTGCTTGTCCAGAAGGCCTCGATAATGCGTGTTCAGTTAATAAAGGTAAGCTATTTGACAAGAGTAGATGTCGGATTTACATAATCCGAATTTTCCGGTTCTTTTTTGAATTTGTATAAAGTCGGTATCTGGGGTCTCATTTTCTGATTCCCCCCTTGCAGCGGACACCGGAAGACTCCGAAGACGCCGCGACCGCAATGCCGCCCCAACATTTGCACCATGCAAGCTAGGACCTGGCCTGCCCCTACCATCACGCCAGAGTCCAGGACACGCCGGCCAGCCACCGATCGTGACAGACCTATGCTTTATTTCTGTCACCAGGCGAAGACACATGGTTTACCACTACACACTTGAACGAGGAAAGCGGCTTGAGGACTTCACCGCGGCGACGAAGACGTCACCAGATAAACCATTATTTCTGTTACTTATGAGACCACCCTCTGAAATATTTAACATTATAATAATTTACATTCAACTAACACACTAACACAAACTGCCCCTCCAGGGAATTAACTATTTGAAATAAAGGGAAAATATACATTTTCATTAATAAGCAGAAAGTCTATCACATTTTAAACCACCCCATTTGTTCCACACTAATTATATACTACATAAAAATAAAATCGGGGTATCTGAAGTATGGCACAGGATGGTCCTAATGTAAACACTAGATAGAATGAGACTAACGAGTGACACCCGTTATGTCTCGGAGGATGGTAACCTCGTCCTACCGGGTACTATTCCGATAAACACGAGGGAGGAATGCAGATCTGAAAGGTAGCTAGCCTCCAGAGTCATGTGGGACGGTGGCTTTGTCCTGCTGGGTTCAATTCCGACAGAGGCGAAGGAGTTATGTAATATAATTTAACAAAGTAAGAGAATATAAAATAAAAGTAAACTGTGGTAGTGCTATAAATAATTTAAAATGTGTGAAAGTTAATATAAAAAGTAAATTAAAGAAAATAAAAATAAGATGTACCGTGAAAGTATAAATAAATAAGAACTATAAAAAAGTATTAGACAATGAATTAAAGGAAAAATAATAAGTAGATAATAAAAAGATATATAAAAGAAAGATACATAAAATTAAAGTACACACTAAAAGACGGAAAATAAGAATTCTTCCAGAAAAAAGAAAAACAATGGACAAAAAAAGACATTTCTGAAGGATGAAAAGCTAAAGAATGAGTTTGAAACGGGTGCAAGGTATAAACAAGGTAAGGGAGTGGAGGAATTTGACGGTTAACACATGACGTTAGATTGGCTTACAATAAATAGTTTAATTACTATTTGAGTTACTCTGACCGTACTCGGACTATCTTTTTTTTCATATTACACACGATCAATCACCGATCTTCGAAAATGTAATTTTAGTTTCGTACGACTTCTCCTTGTTAAGCTAAGCTGTCAAGTGTAAGCCGTTATCACGGAACTTAGTTATTTGGACTCAGGTGACCTTAAAACTTGTATTAACGTGTACAACTCAAATTCAAAATTTTGCACGATCGCAAAACCTCACGTATCTGTAAATTTCGAAGATCGGTAAGAGGATAGAAGAAAAGACTTTCATAATGATATAATTACCAGCAATGTCAGCTCAATGAAAGATTCACATTAGGGTTCAAGATATGATTATTATATGATAGATTAGTAGAAAGTAGGGAAAACAAAGTACATTTTTTTTAAGCAAGGGAATTTAGGAGTGTTAAATAGTCCATTGTGGAGGACTGAAACAGAAATTAAATTCGAATTTCTCCAATCCAGCCGACTGTTTTGTCTAATAGGATAACTTTTACATTAGAAATCATTTTGGCAGGGGCGAGGGGGGAGCTGGAGGCTTAATCTTGTAGGAGTAATGATAAATAATAGACCGAACACCGCAGGGAAATTTCATTATCTGCTAATTTCGACTGCCAGCACTGATTCTCATTAGCTACGACTATCCCTTCCAAAGCGGAGATGCAAAGATAGCTGTATCTGCTTTCCTTACATTCCATGCTTATGAGATTCTTCTAATTGGATTGGAAGAGAATGAGGAGGGATAAGAACCATTGAATTCTACTCTTATTTTTACCTCTTCTTGCGTATATATGTACATGTATTTGTATCACAATTCTTAGTTTTTAAATAAACACCAAGAATTTATAAAATAACTTCCTTTGACAAAAGAGAAAAATGTCTGCCTGATACATTAACACATTGGTTTTGGTTTTAGGACAAGATGGTTACCTCAAAATGGATTGTTGTATTTTCTTATTTAGTAAAAAAAAATTTGGTGTCGTGCGCACAACACACAACTTTCAATTACCACCCCGCTGACGGCCCAAAGTTTTGAGAAGGGCTCTTGTTTAAGTTATCAACATTTTTTGTGATTTAAAAAAAAAAATTATAAGACGAGAAAAGTGGCAAAATTTTGAACAAAACATTTTTATTTTCTATTGCTATAAAAATACATGTTTAGGGTTCTTGAGATGTAAGTAACGAATATTAACTTTTTTTTCAGCCAAGAATACAACAGTCTAACAAAATGTAAGGAAGTCGTAAACATGCGAGTTAACGAACGCTAAAGTATTTAACAGCTATTATTAAAAACAGACTATCATTATAAACTATAGACATCTGGCAGATTTCGACAGACACTGACCATAGAGGAAGTGACCGTTCCTTAGTATCAATGTAAAAAAGCAAGGGTTGACAATTAGGCAGGTACAAGCTGTCATCTCACAATGGACTTGCATCAGTCTAACTATTTTATGTTTAACACATGTAAGTCAGTTCTCACGAGTCCTTAGGTCATGGTACCTTACTCCCAATTTCTTGGAAGCTTGGCCACCCTGTTTCTAGTCACGCCTTTTCCCCCCTCCCAGATATTTATTTCTAATTTCATAGGCTCTCTAGGCTCTGCCTAATTTCCTGAATTATCTGATTGGTCCAAAGCCTTTCTCCTATTTCACTATTCTTCCTACCCCCTCTTCTCAAGTGTACATATATATTTCCTAGCACTAGATAGCTAAGTTAGAAGATAGAGACTATAACAGTAACAGTAACATGTAGTTCTTGTAAATATGTTAGAAAAAAGTCAATTTAGTCTTCACTGATTTTTGTGTTATTTAATTTGCGCTTGCGATGAGGAACGATCAGGTTGTCTCGTTTTTTTTCCGACACTACACTTTGCCTTTTTTATCTTTTAGTTATTTATCGAATTTGTTAATATTTTTTATTTATCCATTAATTAGTACTGTCAACAATGTCAAGAACTGAATATTTATTTAAAATAGATATAATTAAAGGTACTTTAGAGGAAGATTTTTCAAACATTCGTCATTTATGCCATATCAAACTATTTGGATGAAGATATGATCTATCTGATATCAAAGAACATTCTATTATACATTGATATACTGATTGACAAAATTGTTTGAGTCGTTTTTCAGAAAATAAAAAAAAAATGTGAAAAATCAATTTTATGAGTGCCACTATTGACATATATATTCTACATATAGGTAAGTGAAAGTAGAAAAAAAAAAGCGTGCTTTGATAAAAATTTTCAATTTTTTAGTCTTATTAATTTTACTATGTACATATGATGTAATAGAGTAACTATCCTTGAGAGTGGTAGATTGTTTTATTTAAAACAAAAAACTATTATGTGTATTTAAATATTTTAGGAAATGGAGGGATAACATAAGCAGGGATAACATAAAATTGTACATAAGACGGTCAAGAAAGTAAACGAAGAGCGTTGTTTTCAGTTTAGTATCTCAGTATATGATAACAGATAAGTTCCAAATAAATGTCTTGTACTTGAAAATACATTTTGGAATATACTCCTACATAGTGAAGTAGAAGGTAAACATTTCTACTTAGGTAAACTTAAATAACGAGTAGAAGTCTATCTATTCTTGGTAAATAATAGAAGATACAGGTTAGTTTGTTGAAGATAATGGATTTTTAGTATTTGGTCTCCTTTTATCTAGACTTTGGCTGCTCCAGGGTATAGAGTTAAAGTTTATTTTTATTTATGTGTGGGTGTATCTAATACAAAGAGTGAGTAAGTATTAAGAATTATTAGTTTACTGTTAAAAAATAATGACATGATGCTGAAGATTAACATTTAGAACTATGTGTTTTTTTTTTCTCGAAAATTCAAAGAATGTTAATAACGAACAAGATTCGTTACCATATTCATGCAAGATATATTTTTTATTTTTTAAATTACCGTCACACTTAATGTTAATAATTGATATATTAATGTAATATATAATTTCAAATAACAAAAACAAACTACTAAACTGTAGTAATCAAATTAAAATTTATATAAGCTCTTGTTTAAATAGTCTATTTGCTATCCAAGAAATATTTCTTATCCTGCATATATGTATAATTGTTACTGTAATCGTTTTAGCTTAGTATTAATATTTAAAGTATTATAGCAATTTATAAACATTAGAATATATTAGGTAAGAAGAGTTAATTAAATATAAAATATATAATTACAATTTTAAGCTAAAAATAGTTCAATTGAACTCAGACAAGCATTGTTTAATTTATTAGGTTCATTAAGTCACTATCCAGCAGTGCTAACGTCCCATTGAAACATTAATGTTGGAAGTTCTGAGTTCAAACGATTTTGAATTTTTAAAATCATTTGACTGCTACCTTTCTTTGTTCTATATTGAGGGCGTATAAATCGTTGATTTAGAATCAGTCATTTTATCAATATTTAATACGACAATATCAATATAATAAAAAATATTTTATGGCAAACCAAATGGAAAGGTTCGATCTATTTAGAGAAAAAAATATCAATGAGAGCAGAGTAATTTTAATTTTTTTATATAAAAAAAATTGATTCTATAAAACCGGTCTTTCAATAGTTTTTTAATTTCTATTATTTTGCTTGACTAAACCGAAATAAGATCAAATTTATTTATATCTCTTAAAAAAGACAAGAGCTACCAGACCTTGCTGTCATGATAGTGGTTGTCATGGTGATGTAGTCATGATCGTACCAACCTCAGCTTTCTATCTCAATTTTTGGTCAAGATAGAATTTTTTAAATGGGTTTCTATAAAACAACGTTTTCCCGAATTCCTCAATCGTTACTGAAGATTTTTCAACTTTAGTTGCCGCTTTCGAATTCTACAACAAATTTCCTATAAGATAACAATGAATTTGTAGGAAAATACCGACTGTGTTAGGCGATCATATAAGCAAAACAAAGTAAATAAGGAAACTAATTGATTTCCAGAAATAATCCATCGAATTTCACGCAATCATTTTTCGAAGTACCATCTTGGAGATTTCGTAAAAGTTGCCTCATTTCATTAACATTCTATCGGTAAACCCAACTTTGCTAGTTTAATTTCAAAAAAGATATTTAGGTTGAAGAAGGGACTTGTAGTAGAAGTGTTGAAGGAGTTCAAGTGCGCTTAAAGAGACAACGGGAATAGTAGAACTGTCATAGTGGATATTTGCTATATGCGATTTTTGCAGGAAAATGATTTGATAAAACATATCACCAAGGTTTTCAAAAATAAAATGGGAAAGGATGGAAGGGATTTCAGGAGCATATCCTATAAGGATAGATTAGGATTTATTCATTCCAGTTCAGCAACCACGCTCAGTTTTCACCAACCCGTAAAAGGTCAAATTGTCAAATGGAGGCAGGGTGAGTCCTTGTAAGGTCTCCTTAAGTAGGCATCGATGCAATGTTCATTTAAACAAAAAAAAAAATTAAAAAATCTGCGGCCCCCAGCCTTTATCAGGCCTTAGAGTTGAGAGTGAAGTGTCTACTGAAATAACTCAATCTCTGTCTACATATCGATGTAGCTCTAAGTACATAGTTGAGTTTATATGCAAAAGATTTCTTAACCATTATCTGATAAACAAAACAAAAAAACAGGGAGGTGAACCACAAGTTAAATAAAGTTGTAAATTTAGCCTTTAGTAAAATTTAGCCAAGTAGATAGTTGAAGGGAATTTCGTTTTAAAGATATAAACTGTTTTGCGAAATTCCGAGGAGATAACAACCGAGCCGATAGCTCACTCCCTGTCTTCAATGGAAACCACATCAAAGTGTATCCTCCTACTTAGCTATATACAGTATACTGTCCTCTTACGGAAGAATGGATTTCACTCTCAATATAGGAGTCATCCTTAATCCAAAGGCACAGACCAATCTAACTTGACTAATGTAGTAAGTATGTAAAAGTAATAAAAAAATTAGTGAACGGGTGGACCAATTTTGTTGGTTTTCATCTTATTTTATTAGGTTTTTAAAAAACTATCCATCTCTAACATTCTAGGTTTGTTCAAAATAGTTTTAATTGTCGACTAAGATCTTAATTGGACAAATAATATTGAAGATACAGTATTTATTTAATATAGTAATATTAATATTTAACAATTATTGTATTGAACTTTGTATCCAAATCGGTTTGAGGTTACACCAGATATTTTATCATTTGTTATACAGGGTTTTTCACGATTTTATCTTAAATGAAAATATTAATCAAGGATCTCAAAACAAAATTCCTAATGAGGATATGTCCGTTAAAGCATTGTTTAGGAGATATTCACGTCTAAAGATTTTCATTGTTATGATTTATTTAGGTTATAATAAATAAATTAATATTTTTTACAATTACATAACTAATGAAATGTAAACATTAACATTTTTACGTAACAACACTCGCTCATTTTTACACTAAAATTAACTAAATATACTTTTTTTATAAAAATATAATTTTTTGTGTTATTTGTAAATCTGATTATTTTAGAAAAGTTCCATTATTATTATCCCTGCCTGAATTCACGTATTATAGTTTAAGTTTCCAATTAATTTTGTTTTATATTATTATTTTTACTGATTTAAAAAAAAAAGAGTAGTCTGCTAAAACATAAGCGCTCAACCGTAACCAGAGACTGGATAAGCAGGGTAGTTTCCTGCTTGTGTAGTTAGGACAATTAATTCTTTAACAGATTCCCATTCAGGGTAGAGCTATTGTCAACGTCACAAAGGGAACGAAGTTTCTTGCTGCAGATTGTCTTTTGTCCAATTACTGTTTAATTAATTAACTCATCTGACTTCTTGATTTTGTATTTTCACAGACTGGTCTTTTAGGTTGCTACTTGAGATACTAAATTATTTTCTCGTAACTCATCGTAAAATAAAAGCTTTAATTCTCATTAGAAAATATTAAGAAATGCCGTTTCTAAAAATTGAGATACCTAAACTGTAAACTTTCTAGATTAGTGGAGGTATTTCAAATCATTTACCTGAAAAAAATATCGGACCTGATCGTTACCAAACAAATGGTTCCTTTACCAGTGTAGGATGAGGTACGATGAGAGGTGCCAGAACGCCGTGGTCCGTCGAGTTCTTTTACTTTTATTGTTAATTAGACTGAATTCCCTTATGATAATATGGTTTAGGCTATCCAAATATACCGTAAGGGGCACGACGGAAGGATTAATAGTGTTTTTTTTGTTTGTAAACCATACTTTACTTGTAAATGTTTTCCTCAGTCCTTTATTTGGCTAAAATAATCCACATCAAGAAAAATGTGCTGTACCTGAAAAGTAAAGAAATGAGGTCCACATTTCAATTTTCTACTGTATAGAAAAAAACGTAAAAATAAATTACAAAAAAAAAAAAAAAAAACTACTAAAGATAACAATGACTAAACTATATACATTTTTTCAGAGCGCTCTTGAACCCGGCCTATATAAATGAAAAAGAGAAAAAAAATCTCTGTAGATAAATTAGCTTGAGTGCGAAGATGAGGATGCTACAATTTTCAAGTAATAGATTGGATAATTGGATCCATCGTAAGTGAATTTGAGATAAAGAAGCACATGATAGTCTCGTTCTTGGACTTCCAACAAGGATTTGATAAGGTTTAGGGCATCGGGGTCTCCTACACAAACTAAAGAAACAAAACACACTCCGAAATACATGTTTGATATTCTGTGCTCCTTCCGTACCGCTCATACATTACTATTATACTATACTATATATAATACAAAATCCATCACCAGACCTATCCAGACCGGTACTCCAAAGATACCTCCAAGGCTATGTTTTCTGAAGATCAAGAGCTTTGTTCTCAACACAGTGACATTATAAAGGCCAGAAATATACTGTAGGTTCACCTCAATGCTCTGGAAAATGGAGAGCCAGTCCCATCATTGAAAAATGTATTTCAAACGTTTTTACCCACAGCAAACCCACATAAACTGATTTTCAAAGGCAATGGATTACAATGGAGTTCTGCAAGTGAAGAAGTAAGATATTTAGGAATTCATATCGATCGTTGTATTTTTGGAAACATCACATCAACATCAAATGAACCCAAACCTAATAAAGATTAACGATGCTGTATCATGTATGGACTAAAACCAGGTACAACTATAATCATTGCTGATGTACGGCTGTTAAGTGTGGGGAACAGCATCCTGTACATTAAGCTAAAAATTTCAGCCAATTCAAAACAAGATTCTGAGATTCACAGTGGATTCCTCCTGCTTTGTATAAAACAACCAATTCAATGATGAACTGCAAGTGGAATCGATATATGATTTCATCAAAAACCAATCAACAAAAGTCCACTTTAATCTACCAACTTTTAAAGGTCCAGTGGCATATAACTTAAGCAATCCAACCTCATCGCGAAGACAGAAGCCTAGGCTGATTCAAGAAACGCTATTATACAATCTTTATTTATTTAATTTTGCTATAATCATTATTTTATTTTATTTTCATCTTCTCTTTTTTTTATATATTAATTCTATAAATATTATTTGTTTTTGTTAGATATTTTTTCTGGATTATCATTTTGTTTATTACTTTATTATCATTATTACTTTTAATTTTAATAGTCCATCGTTACAGCATTGCAAATATTTAGGGGTGTCTCACCACCTTTATTATTAGCTGTTAAAAAAAAAATAACAAACTGTACAATAAGGCCAGCCAGGTCGAAAAAAAAATCTTAATGAGAAGAATTGCCATCTCTTACTTTAAAAACGGATTCCTGTTATGATACATATGAAAGTTAGAAATCATTTGAATTCCTTCAATCCAACTGTTGTAGTATTGCAAGGAGATCGAAAAAAACGTTTCTTTTATGATTGACTGGATTCGTAAGGTCCAGATTTCTTGGTGGTCACTGTAGATCAAGGATGCCTGATTTTTTTCAGGTAATCATAAACATATCGTCGTCTTACAAGTGAAACACAATAAGACAAAATTAACTAGTTTTGAGTTATTTATTTTTTCCAGTCTAAAATGTTAAAAAGATTTAACTCCAAAAAATGTATTAATATAAAAAACATCTGATTATGAAAAATAAAATTACTATTTATTTATTTAAAAATATTATTATCATCAAATATCTCAAAAGATTAATTTTGAACTTGGTGTATTTCACTTGTAAACCAACGATATGTTTCTTTGTTTAGCTAAGCATTATCATATATAAGCCATGATTCATCTCTCATCATAGGCACGTAAGGTACTGCATGATCTTGTACAATCATTTTTTACCCGTGGAGCGGTCCCTCCCAGTTTTTAAACCCCCGGCCAGCGGCGCTTGGGCCATATTGTGACCCCTACCTTAAGCAGACCCTGCCCACTCCCTTATAACGTCATGTGACAAAGGGAGGGCATTGTATATATATTGTATAGTTATTAAATCAATAATAGGAGGTAAGAAAAAAACAAAACATTTCCACATGCATTCAAGGACCAGCAAACGGAAGTACCAGAAAAGTAAGTCGCGAAAAACGCACAACAAAATGGAGGATAACCTCTGCCGCTACCGAAGCCTTAAGTCACTCAAGTTGCAGGAAATAAAAACAAAATGGTGAACAGGCGCACTCATTCCTTTTCAAAACCTCAAGTCTCTCAGACCTCGAACAGTAGGTAAAATAAGACGTAGGCGTAATATTTTTTACTGGTACCGTCTTCGTGGGCAGATACCCACTTCAATAAGTTTTATTTGGTTTCCAATAAAAAATGGAATACAACCTGATTCGCAAATAAAACTCACTTAAAATGATTCAAGTCTGTTACATTCTTATCTGAAATTTGTGATTAAAAGAAGTAAAAGCTTGGGATTGGTTTTGCGTCAGTCCTGTGGTTTTGAAGTTGTAGGACCCAATTAGTCAACCTGATAAGAAGGGGACCTCTTTACTGGAGCAAGTTTTATTCCAGCAGCTGGGAGTTGGGGAGACTGGATACAAAGGCCTGGATGGATCTCCGTGTTGATGTTTCCCTTTAGACCGAAGTGCTGGCAATTTATTTACGCTGAAGCTTTCATTAAGCATAACCCATTTGTTAGCGTTGTTAATGATTTTAGCCAAATACTTCTAGCGAGGGCTCTTATTTCGTTTTAACAGCTTTGAAACATTTTGTAGAGCTAAAGCCGAGATCAAGAATACAATTAATATTGGTTTTTGCCACTTTATATTAAAATATTGGGGAAAAAAGTTATACTATAAAAATAAATTTAAATGTCTCATTAGAATAACTGTCTTCGGTTTTGTTTTAAAATTTATTGAAATTTCAAATGAGCTTAAGTGGCTATTATCAAGGAACCGGAGCATGCATAAAAGTTGAACCTAAATTATAGTATGCAATTAGTTAATAGGAATGAAAAAAAAATCATAGATATATGTTATATGGTTGAGTATTCTACAATAACATTAGTTTTTATTAAATGAACGACAATTAATTTAATGATAATATAAAAATATAACACACATATTTTAGGATAAATGAAGTAACAATAAAATACTTCTTATCAAGTAACAGATTGATAATAAAATAACTGATGATGAATTTAAAAGAAAAATATTGCTTTGAATGGGTTTTGAAAGGAATTTGTAACTACGGTCTTATCGATTATTATTTTTACCTCCGGCCTACTGGATTTTTTAAAGTAAAAAATAATTTTTTTATGTCAGTATAATTCTGAGCTTCCAAAACTCTAATTTAAAATGTTTGATCAAAATGAGACACTTCGCCGTAAACCCAGGACTTCTTGCCCTACAGTATACTTTAATAATACCCCACTTATTCCTGTCGAACAGATCCGTTATTTAGGACTACACTTTCGTTACACTGAAAATACAGGAAACTGCACGGCAATTCCGAATATTACAAGATTTACTAGACAAACGGACTAAACTTTCACTCCATTACAAAAGACTGATCTACATGACTATTATAAGGCCTATCTGGACATATGGAGTTGAGCTATGGGGCTCCACTAAACCATCGGATTCCACCTGAATCCAATCCTAAAAGTCAAAAATCCTTAGTAAAATTCTTACTGCTCCTTTGTCACAAATCAAGTAATCCATCAGGACCTCAATGTCCCATATGTTGCCGAATTGGCCAGAACCAGATATCAATCCTTCCATGATAAACTTCCCAACCACCTAAACCCACCTGTCTTAACCTGGCTTCTCCTTCATTACCAAATAATCTTCCTTCGCGTCTGAAAAGAAGATGTTCTTGAGACCTTCTCGTTTCAAAATTCTATTGGAGTTCTGTCAATGGGTGAATTCTCCACATGTTTGTATCATGTGACTATATCATCTACAGCAAATTTACTTTGTTTTATATTTATTTATGTTTATTTTTTTTATACATTTGTAAATAACAATAAATAAATTATTAAAAAAAAAAGAAACAGGCAAACAAGCAAAAATTGAACGTAGAAAAGAGAATTTTTTCATATGGATCCAACCCAATTTTTCCACGTTATATGTTTAAACAACATATTAGAGGCACTATTAAGTTTAAAATTCATTTTATTCTTAAAGGTAGTTACGTAACTCAATACACGAATTGAACTATTTAGAAAAATAGTTCAATGGTTCCAGCTTTAATCTATATTTTTCTGCATTCTGTCGTATAGATAGGTGGGAGTGGGTAGCTCATTGGTAAGGCGCTGTACTACAAACCAAGTTGTGTGCTACTAACGGTTCCAATACGGCTGTGGCATATAATTTTTTTTTTCACTAGAGCCGTTAGTAAGTCCTGTGTGGTTCCAAGGTCTACTGAGACTCATAAAGTAGGTACCCTAAATTGATTGAAAATTTGGCGATCGAGCGTAATTCTGACCAAATCGCCTCCTTGCACAACCGTTGGTCTAGTAACAGTACTTCATTAGAAAATACTGCACCCTATACCATCATAGTGTTGTAGCAATACAGATTTAATCAGTAATATAGATAGGTATAGTATGATTTAAATTATTCTAAAATAAATATAAATAATATCTAATATTTTTTAAATATATGGTTTAGATAAATAATAAATACAATAATTGAGTGAGGCGTCATTTTTGTTTAAGACCTTTTGATGAGTATAGAAAATTTAAAAGCTTGTAATTTTTTTTTCTTTAATGTTAAAATAAAGGCTTCTAAAAAGCTCCATCCACTCAACCATTTTTATACTTCATAACTTATCTTTCCGAACGATATGAAAGGTTTTGGTGTTAAGAGCCATCTCCTAATGAAGCCTGCATTGGAATTATCTCTTGCTCATTTACTTGATTAAGATAACTTTTCCAGGCAACAAGCAGAAGATTAGCATCAGTAATTATCTGTTCTGTATATAGTCAACTCTAGTGTATAATGGACTCCCATTTTTATTAAATTTTCCAACGTTTCAGCCTAATCATACGGCCTATCCTGAGTGATAAAAATTGAAACCGAAATAAAATATATAAGATTACATATTTATCGAAAATGAATAAATAATATGAATAAAAGGGTAAAAAGAATGACAAAATAATTACTATGTTAAATAATAAATAATAAGGTATAAGTATATTAAATAACAATATTATATTATTATTGTTTTTTATTTAATACCAATAGGGCCTTGTTTCATAATAAAGTACAAACCAATACTATTTGTCTTGTAGATTTATCTTAGTTCAATTACCTTGACTTATACAATAGTAACTTTTATTTTAGTATTTTTTAATTACTGTGACACTGATAGTCATCCCTATTATAAAAAAATATAAAGTATTAAAAAAAGTACTAGTACCAGTACTAAGTAGTTTGTATACTTCTAATTAAAAACTAATACTATTAGCTTTCATTATGAAAGAGGGCCCAAATCGGCCTGGTAGGCCTTACATGGTTAATATAACAGAAACTTTTTTTTAACAATTGATTATGGGGGGGGGAGTATAGTCTCGTGCAAAAAACACCCCTAACTATGAAAAATTTGATAAAATAAATAAGATAAAAATAATAATTCTTAAGAAAAGAGAAAAAGAAAAGTTTATCACAATAATGATGTTATTTATAAATTTAATCAAATAAATAATTGACTTCTAATGAGGAAAAAAACTCAATTAAAGAAAAAATACGAAGAGAAAAAAAAAATTGTAGTAATGTCAATAATAGAATCGATAAATATAGAATTTATAACAGAATGTCCTGGGCTTTAGTCTTCGGGATGGGATTTGGTTTCCCAAGTTGCAAGTCACTGCTTCAACTGTTGGTAACCGGGAGTGGAATTTAACGAACCGCTTTTTATGTAGTCATCTATTGATTCAATTAGTAATACACGATGCAATTAAATAGTCATACTAACGATAATTAACAACTTATTTCATCTGTTTCCATTATA
>NW_027113124.1:278551-285541 GCF_000696795.3 Halyomorpha halys | reverse complement strand
TATAAGTATATTAAATAACAATATTATATTATTATTGTTTTTTATTTAATACCAATAGGGCCTTGTTTCATAATAAAGTACAAACCAATACTATTAGTCTTGTAGATTATAATCAACTCTATTTATATAAAGCATTAAGCCAATTTGTTTTTAGTTTTTTTTTTTAATTCCTGTGATAACACTAATAGTCATCCCTATTATAAAAAAATATAAAGTATTAAAAAAAAGTACTAGTACCAGTACTAAGTAGTTTGTATACTTCTAATTAAAAACCGATACTATTAGCTTTCATTATGAAAGAGGGCCCAGATCGGCCTGATAGGCCTTACATGGTTAATATAACAGAAACTTTTTTTTAACAATTGATTATGGGGGGGAGTATAGTCTCGTGCAAAAGACACCCCTAACTATGAACAATGTCATAAAATAAATAAGATAAACTACATACCATGTTGCGTCACTACTTCTTCAACTGTTGGTAACCCGGAGTGGAATTTAACGAACCGTTTTTTGATGTAGTCATCTATTGATTCAATTAGTAATACTCGATGCAATTAAATAATCATGCTAATGATAATTAACAACTTATTTCATCTGTTTCCATTATATTGTCTTTTAACTCTAATTATAGCCCACATGATTGGGCAGAAACAAATATCTAAAGACCATAACATAGAAGACGAAAATTATGAACAAAATATTTTTATTTTCCTGTTGCTATAAAAGTTCGTAATTTAAGGTTTCTCGGGATGGGAATAAGAAATTAATTTTTTTTTCAGATCAATACAGTTCATCTCATGGACACACCTCAAAGCGCACAGCCGTGGGGTCCGTAACTGTGAATAGTTACTTAGATCATTTTTAAGTGTTTTATAATAATATAGTAGTTAATAGTTACCATTAGATGGGGAAGATTGCTGATGTTTAACAATTAAAAACATTTAATATTTCTCTCAAATATGTCTGTAGTTTTGTGTCAACTTCTACCGAAAAATCATGTTTGATTCAATTCTTCCTTCAATTGTTGGTGGACGGTCTGTTGCAACTCTCCATTATTTAGTAAAAATTTCTTAATAAAACAAGTTCTGAAATTTATTTCTCCTTACTGTTAATCGACTTTTGAGTAGTGGTGCAGTGGGAGTTGGAGGCGGATGACCGGCCAACCCCAGTGGCACATTTCACAAACAATATCTTGAAAAAAAATAATTTTATGACTTTTTTATTTGTAACTTGAAGAATGCATGATAAATATGATTTACTTGTCAAAACATTTTTCAGACTTACTGCATATTTTAGTCTATTAAATTGAAATATTTCAATAAGCGGGTGGCGAAATTTTCCTGACACCCACGTTACGCCACTGCTTTAGGGAATTGTGTCGTTAGTAGATGTGTCGTTCATTCATACTATATCCTGCTCATATCGACAACGAGAAAAGTTTGGATATGGCCATTATGGTTAAACGAGGTTTGCTAATATCACGTTTATAAATTTATTTAAGTTAGATTTAGATGATTTAAGGTGTTCCCTAATTATTTTATCTTGAAATACTGTGTGTATTTTAACGGAGTTGAGTAGTAATTACAAAACTCTTTAGTAATTATAAAGGAAGAGAGAGACCGAATTTATAGAAGAAATATCTGACAGATCCGAGAATGATTTGGAAGACAAGCGAATGACCTGGCCCAGTGGAACAGTCTAATGAGCACAAGTTAGTTAAATAATTATCGTTGGAGAGCCAGAGTTCGTTTGACAATTGGAAGGATTAGGATAGGATGGGTACCCTTGTTACCTGCGAAGGTACCTGTTTGATCCCTAACTGTCCTCACCAGCAATGTCTCATTTACCTCTTGCCCCAGGCTGAAGAGGAAAGGGGAGGGGACCCCACGTCCAATTCACTCAGGGGCAAGTTGGCCTTTTCAAATGTCAACGTCAGATTTGGAATGCATATGGAATATATTTTTTTTTTCTTAACTATTGTAGAAAGATATTTTTGTGGCTCTTGAGGATCAGTCAATAATACAACTATACTTAGGTGACGTTTCGTAACTTAATTGTTTGCAGTCATACCCTACAATGGAAAAAACAGTTTTTAAGAACAAATAATTTCTTCAACTAATTATTAAAAACTACATGTACATAATTTAATTTAAGATTAATAACTATTACAATTAAAATATTACTTACCATTGTCTATAACAGTTTGTTCTACATTGCAGTGATACAACTAACAAGAACAGGCTTTTGATAGAGTCCGTAAATTCCTACCTCCTACATACTTTATCATAATTCGTTCCTTTCTCACTGACAAATTATTTAAAGTAAACCACAATGATTCCTATTCATCCCTCTTCTTTCAGTCCGCTGGTGTTCTTCAGGGTAGTATCCTCGGTCCCATCCTCTACACAATCTATACAGCTGACATCCCAACCAATCCTAACACTATCCTCACTACGTATGCCGATGACATATGTGTGCTCGCTGTTAGTAATAACCCTTTAATTGTATCCCAAACTCTTCAATCCCATCAGCCCTCGAAGAATGGTGTCTTAGTTGAAGGATTAAAATAAATTCCAACAAATCCCATCAAATTCTCTTTACCCTACGTCGTAAACCTACTGACCGCCCTACAGTATACTTCAATTATGTTGCCCTTACCCTAGAACAGATCCGCTACATTGGGCTACATATAGACAAACGGCTAACATGGAATCCTCACACAAGACTGAAAAGACAGGAAACTGCACGTCGATTTCGACTATTACAGTACTTACTAGATAAACGGTCCAAACTTCCAATTCATTACAAAATAATGATTTACATGACAATTATAAGGCCAATCTGGACATATGGCGTTGAGCTTTGGGTCTCCACTAAGCCTTCGAATTTCTCTCGTAACTAGTCTTTACAATCCAAAATCCTTCGTAAAATTCTAAATGCTCCCTACTTTGTCACAAATAAAATCATCCACAAAGACCTTAATGCTCCATATTTAACCGATCTAGCCCGAACCAGATATCAATCCTTCCATTATAAACAACCCTAACCACTCAAACCCATTAGTTTCTAATCTTGCTTCCTCTTTTATTGCGGACGATCCTCCGAGGCGTCTGAAAAGAAGATGGCCTTGAGACCTCATATTGTAAAAATGTTTTTAGAGTGCTACCATTGGGTAGTTTCTCTACATGCTTGTACCTCACCGTTATGATTTCCTCAAATTTACTTGATGTATATCATGTACAGTTGTAATTATCAATAAATAAATTTTAAAAAAAGATTAATAACTATTACAATTGAAATAGTACTTACCATTGTCTATAACAGTTTGTTCTACATTGCTGTAATACAACTAACTTGAGGTTTATGCTAGAACTGAATAGGGGTGAAGCAAGTTTGTTTGGTTTTTCCAAGACGTAACCGTTCTTCCACGCAGGTAGTCCGTCTGTTATTTCTGTTTTGTATTTTATCTAATTATATTTAGTGTTGTAATTATGCCTTACGTATTTATGAGGTCAGAATTAACATGAATTAAAATTTTTTACATCCGATTTTTTGTTGATAGACCTTATTCTTTTATTTTTAAATTGTAATCATTTCTTTTAAGTTTCGCTTAAAGTTGTTTTTTTTCCCGATGTATGATTTTTGGTGCATCAAATTCTAATTTATATCCTGTTTATCTAAAATGTGTAGCGCGAGGAGTTTGGTAAGGTTTGTTGGGATTGTTTATTGTAGAGCTGGAACTATATTTGTGTTGTTGTTACCCTTCTTTTCAGATACTGTTCAGAAGTACCAAAATAAGATTTCCACTATTTCTCTTCACAGCAAATTTCATATACTATATTAGAATTTAGCTCTATTTATTCCTTTTCTTTCGTATTGGTGTAAAGTTACGCCAAAAATTCCAATGTGGTTTGGGGCCCATATGAAATTTATGGAATCACCTTGTTGTCATAGCTTTAGGAGAAATATTGTATTCCTATGATAAGTTCAGGGTACATGTTTTTCAAACTTTTTAGAGAGCTCAACGAATATGATATTATTACAGTTGTCTTTGGAGTTATTGAAAGGAAAATAGGGGACTGATGATATTGCGTGCAACTCGGCGGTATATATTGAACATAACTTATGTAATTTAAATATTTGGGGTGAATCTTGTGTAACGAAAGAGGAGGCGGTTGAGTTGTCTGATTTGGAACCATCATTATATATCAAAAAATGTTCCGGAATATTTTCAAGATCCTTAGTGTTATAAAGGACAGATGTAACATTTTTCTAAGGCCCAAGGTGGGTTCTGAATTTTAGGCTTCAGTATCAGAATTGCTTTAAGTGTTGAAGTAGCCAGAGTGATTCTTTCTGCTAAAAGAAGTGTTGGGTTTGGTTTCTGCCGAAAAGCTATAGAGAATTTAGATCGGAAAATATATTTGTAAGTTGGATGATTTGTTTGTTAAAAAACATAATTTATGGATAGTTTTTGTCTCCTAAATGATAGAGGAGGTAGGTTTGCTTCAGAGTAAATGCTGAGAATGGGACTGTTCCTGAATGCACTGGTAGCAATACGTATTTCTGTATGATGTACTGAATCGAGTTGGGAGACGGGCAGAGCCATAGATAAAAGAACCATAATCTAGCTTGAAACAGACTAATAGATAGAAAAACGTTCTGTTTTGTATGATAAGTAAATATATAATCCTAATTGAGTGAATATTCAATTCTTAACTATAGTTTGATAGGCACCAAAAAAAGCTTCTGTAATTTTTTTTTTTTTTCTGTCTATCTTTTTCTTAGCTCTACTTGCTTTGGCTTATGTTCTTTGTTTTCTTTTCTAAATAACTTTCTAAATATTATCTTCTATACAATTTTGTAATTAAATGTATCCAATACTAATGCAACAATGTAATATAATATTCTTTTTGCATGGTGTATGAACAAATTATTTAAACATATACTCCTCTTCTGTATAGCTTATTACAGAAGAGAAAAACAAAAAAATACTGGAAAATATATTTGTATATAATTGTTTTCCAATATTTATTTATATTGCTCTTTTTGGCCCATTTTTTATAAACATATTATGAATAAATAATATCTATTCGATTCGTTATAAATATCTTCAAGTAAATATTCGTTTGTGGGTTCATCAATTTAATTTAAGTTATGTGTAGGACTTTCCACCGAAAAAAATAATAATAACTTAATGGAGTTGGTGCTGAAACCAGAAGGGGACCGCCCGTTTGATTGCGGCTTTATTAAAATAGGGCTCAAACGAAAATTAATAACTTGTTCACAGTACCTCAGTTGATTTTCTAATAACTTTTGGCTAATTTTATAACTTGGGAAGTTGTAAAAAGAGGTAAGGTATTGACTTTACTAAATTTATTCAATTTCGACTTCTAAAACAAAATTTAAGTTTGTATTAACGATAATTAATAGAAATATTTAGCATATATAAACCTTTCATACGATTTGTTGTTCCTTGAAAATTCGAAAGTTTTTTATTTTAACCTATTTTTGATATCATGAACATTCGAAGTTAGTCAGTTCGTCCCATCTACGAAGCATTTTCTTGTTATATGTGCTATAAAACTTACAAATATACTATTAAGAAGTCTGGACAAAATAATAAAAAAAAGAAGTTTATTTTTTTGGTTGAGCACTCTAAAAAACACATAATCGGCCAAGATTATTTTATCGAAATAAATAATCTGTTCTTAGACCCCTGTCATTATTGCCAGAACTTGTATATATGATATTGTATTATCATTACTTGTACTTTTTTTTTCTTTTATATTGTAGTAATTGGTTGAGCAGAAATACTTTTCTGGAATTTCTAATGGGATTAGGTAATATTTTTTTTACCGATTCATATTGAAAATAATATTTTTACGCGTGATTTGTACAGATAATAAACAAAAAAGTATAGAGTAAAATCATATTATATATAAAATAAAACAATAGTAGAATTAAGTTGTTTCAGAATTCATTTTACTGTAAGAATCTGTCATAATAATTGAGGTTTTACTTATATTTAATTGTCTTTTCCTTTTATTATTATTATTTTTCCTTTTAGGATTCCTTTTATTTTACGGATTTTGTTAATAAATCAGATATAAAGCCGATTATATTAGACACCTATTTGATTTGAAGTGGCCTGAAGTCTTAAATCCGTAAGCTGTCGTTAGAGAAAAATAATTATA
Source organism: Halyomorpha halys (assembly GCF_000696795.3). Classification (NCBI taxonomy): domain Eukaryota; kingdom Metazoa; phylum Arthropoda; class Insecta; order Hemiptera; family Pentatomidae; genus Halyomorpha; species Halyomorpha halys. The sequence goes on along the minus strand of NW_027113124.1, from coordinate 279,347 downwards.
ATGACAAATTCGTAGTTAAAATTTAATTCTGAAGTGATTTTGTTCCAAGGTTTTGGGCGAATTACGCCTTTGTCTTGGAATATACATATATATTTTTTCAATACATAAGAATAACAACTCCACCTTATTGGAAATTTATCTTATTATTAATACATATTTTCATGTATATAACTCAAGAGAGTATTTTTTGCTAAAATATTCTTTACTTCTTGATTTTAAATCCCAGTTTCTCTTGTTTTTTCAGGTGAGTAATACTTCATCTCCTAATTACTTTTACGTGCTCTGATTCGAAGAGGTAAGACCTATTCTTCTTTAAACTACATTAACTTGAGTAATTTGTTCTATCTTTTTTTTTTTTCTTTTTTATTTTAATAGGCACTTTCTCCCTCCTGAATTTCCTCCAAGCCTTAGAAAGTTAAATCTGTGTTGTTTAGATTAACCGTTGCTACTTAGAAGTAATTAAGTGTTTCCTTACATTTCTACTATCTCCCTCCCATCATTTCTTAGGGAAACAGTGTTCGGACGCTGAGAGATGGTATTGGATCAAATATTACTTCTTGTAGTTTCTAACCTAAAATTGATTTTTAAATTTCTTTTATTACTAAGGCATGTGATAGGAAATAAAAAAAGTACGACAGTAGGGATAAAAGGCCGGTTCTGGCGCAGTAAATGAGCCTTTTTGGACTTTGGACCCTAGCCTCGAACCAGCCTTAACCACGTGACCTTGGACAGTAGAGGGAATATGGGCGAGCTGGGGCGTCGATTTGGGCAGCCAATCAGAAGCCAGCATTTTGAT
>NW_027113124.1:251807-278501 GCF_000696795.3 Halyomorpha halys | reverse complement strand
CGAGCCGAATATTTGAATTCAAATCTCCCGCCATGTGTGACGTCATCAAAATGCTGGCTTCTGATTGGCTGCCCAAATCGACGCCCCAGCTCGCCCATATTCCCTCTACTGTCCAAGGTCACGTGGTTAAGGCTGGTTCGAGGCTAGGGTCCAAAGTCCAAAAAGGCTCATTTACTGCGCCAGAACCGGCCTTTTATCCCTACTTACGACCTTTTGCTTTTTAATTTTTTTTTTTTTTTTTTTTGGGAGGAACTTCTCCTCTATTTTTTAGAATAGATCAATAACTGTCTGATGGAACAATATTGCCAAAATATAATTTATATCCAGTGATAAGTGAGTGAACTTCATTTATTATATAATTTCTTTATTAGATTTTTTGCAATTTTTTAAACAATATTTTGGACGTTTCGTATCACCATTTTCACTATTAAAATTATTCAGAAATATTTGTTTTAAACTTATAAGGCACTGTGCTACTAACTGTAAGGACCTGAATTTGAATCCAGCTGTGGCAGATAATTATATATTCTCTTACTGTAGCCTTGAGTCAACCCTGTGGATTTTTGGGGCTATCCTGGTGTCCACCTGGACTCATATCAATGGTTCTCTGATGGTTGAGCGAGATCTTGAAAATATCACCTCCTTGTATAACCGTAATTTTAAAAACAGTACTTCCTTGTACCCCGGCTCATAAAATGGATATCCTTAATTGAGGAAAAATCTGATGATTGAGCATTAAAATATCACCTTATAATGTACTAATGTAACACCTGACCCGTCATTGGTTGTGGTGGTTCACATTAACATTATCATTTACCATTTTATGTATAATATATTAAAGATTAACAATTTACTGTTTATTTTACCTCATTATTTTGACATGCTGCATCTCCCGTCAATTCATTACCCATAATTATTTTAATTAATAAGAAAATAAATTATCATATATTTTTTTGTTCGTTATATGTGTACAGTAGAACGCCCCTATAACTGACAGAGTCGATAGGGAAAAAACAGTTTTTTTCAGATAAAAATGTACATTACTATTATAGAAGTCTAATAATACTACATACAAATTTAAAAAAAACATTAAGAAAAGCACTGAGTAATTTCCTTGTGAACCTGGTTTTTTTTTTCAATGTTGGCTTGTAGGGGAGAAGAAATCTCGGAATATACTTAGGCATTTTCTTCGTCTCTGGAATGATTGTAGAGATTGAATTACAATTCCTTTTTGTTTTATAAAATTTCACTTAACTACAATTTTCCTAATTAGAATCGCTCAGTAAGTAAGTGAAGTACTTTTCCCGTGCATCAATATTAATTAACTGTTTTTAGAATAAGTCTATATAAAAGGACTGAATGGACGTCTAACACAGTGATTTCCAAACTAGGTGGCGCGGCAACCTGGGGCGCCCCAAATGTATGCCATGGCTACCCCAAGTGAATGTCACTTTCTCACAATATTACGAAAAAAAAATTAAAATATTAGATTTACAGTGCATTCCAATATTTGTTTTGTCCCAATCTTAGTCAACCGCTTTTAGAATAATTTTAAATGTTTTGAGCTCGACAGGTGTGCCACAAACTTTATTTACCTTGATATGGGTGCCATGATTTTTTTTGTATTAAAAATGGTGCCGCAGATTTTCATGTGTTCTTCTGTTTATATACGTATGTACATGAATGTTCTCTGAAAAAAACGTTTTTTTTCCCTCAAAAACTCCGTCTCTATTTTATGGACTTTATACTGTACATATATGTATTACTAATTAAAATAATTATGAATAATGGATTGAAGAGAAGTGCAGCGTGTCAAAATAATGAGATAAGATAAATACTAAATTTTCTTTAAATCTTTAATTTTTTATATATAAAATGGTAAATAATAACATTAAAGTGAAACACTACAACAGGTGTTCAGTACATTACAAGGAAGTACTGTTTTTAAAACTACGGTTATACAAGGAGGTGATATTTTCAAGATCTCGCTCAACCATCAGAGAACCATTGATATGAGTCCAGGTGGACACCAGGATAGCCCCAAAAGTCCACAGGGTTGACTCAAGGTTCCAGTAACAGAATAAATAATAATTTATTACAGCCGAATTCGAACCCAGGTCCTTGTATTTAGTAGCACAGCGCCTTACCTCTTGTACCACCCCCTCTATAAATAGTAATAATATTATTTAAATGTTAAACAAATATTTCTGGGTTATTGCAATAATAAAAATTATTACAATTATTCCGTGTCGTGAACTTTATTTAGCTCGATATGGGTGCCAGAAATTTTTTTTTCGAATTAAGAAGGTTGCCGGAGAGAAATTAGACTTCTCAAACTTGTCTAACTATATGCTTAGTATTGAAATAAATGTTTGTAATACTGTCCTTATCAACACACGAATCAAAAATGTTTAAAAAAGCAATAAGTATTTCTGATACAATTAGTGAACTACTCAAGAAAACGTAAAAATCATGATATTAGATGTTCTTACTAATTGGGTTCTGTTTCATTTCTGCATTCTTCAACAGGGATACCAATAAATCAATAAATACTGAGTTCAATACCTGTCCGCGTTACAAAGTGTGTCCATTAGACAGAGGTTAAAAACAGAATGAAAACATAGGGAATTAATCCAGGAATGGAGAAATGTCTGTAACAGGGAAATTTGTTTGGTCCATTAGGTTTCACTGTATACATAAGAGTTACATTCTATCTCTACCTATTGTCCTACACATTTAGTTTTCTGTTCGTTCCGACATTGCTTTCCGATTGATTAAAGGAAAAAAAATAATATTTATGTTTTTTTTTGTTTTTTTAAAATTAGACTAACTACCTGAATCACTTGTAATTTAATGTCATCGAAGTGATCACAATAACTTTTGAACGTAACAATATAAATTTTTGTTATTTTATGTAGCTACTAACTTCATTCGCTTAGAATATTCAGCATATTTGATTAAAAAAAGTTGTAAACGCAATGTGTATATCTCCAAAACAATTATGTAGAAATTGGTGCCGGCTATATCTATCATTATCCATTTTTTTGTCGAGGTTTGTGGCATCAATTTATCAAAACAATTATTCAAAACAGAGAGAAAAACTTTATTCAAAAAAGATGTGCTGCCCAACTGTATTGGGCTGCTAAATATACTAGTTCCAAATTCCTAGTACAGTAAATTTATAATATATAATAATAATACATGATTTTTTTTTGTTTTATAAATTTCATTCTTCTTTCTATATTTTATTTTATTTTTTAAATATTGTTATTTATCCTTTTTTTCCTTATTATTTTTCATTTTTTTTACCCCATTATTCATCTATAATCTAATTATATTTTTTCCCTTAGCCCAATACATCTTTCTTTTTTTATTACCCTCTTTAATAAACATAGAATAAAATTAAAATATGAATAATAAAAAAAATTAAATGAAATAACAATACAAACACATAAAAATCTATCGCAATTTCACACATAAGTACTTAAAAGCAATTACTGGATTCATAAAAAAAAACAAAAAACATTTTTATATCCTACCTTATCCTTTTTCAAAGAATAATGGTCTATAAACGTACATTATATTTCAAATATATATATATTTTTAAGCAATTCAATTTTTTCTTATAAATACCCGTTTTTCTCCCTTCATTTTGGTCAAAGCTATATTAAAATTTGCCTATTTATTCAATATGCTATTCTCCCTATTTCACCCTCTCATACCTCCCCTCTTTAGTCATCTAAAACACACGTTTGATCCGCTGCACAAATTAAAAGAAATTATCAATAAATAGCAATGTAGAAATAAATTAAAAATAAAATAGTCACATCAGTAGAACAGTTACAAAAACGTAATAAATAAATAAGTTAAAAAACTAGAACATAATTTTTAAAAAAAGTACATATTAAAAAAATATATATAAAAGAACAGAGGAAGGGACATTTATTTTAGTAATTTACTAATTTGAATGAATAACTCAAAACTAGGGTCCGAATTGATCTTTTATAAGCGAGCACAGAAAAGATTCAAGAGTGATCCGTTCACATTCATATCACTCTAAAATGAGCTGATATGCTGATTTCTTTGGGAGTCGACTAAAGGAACTGAATATTTCCGACTATATTGGCTCACCGGATCGTTCATTATTCGTTTTTATTCTTTTATTGAATATTTGTTACTTTGATCTTGATGCCTAATTAATTAAAAACTTAAAAGTATGGAGATTAAGTTCTTTTTATATCGCATTGTAGGTTTAAATATAATTTAATAAGGATCGGATAAATAATAATCTAAATAAACTGTAGGTGAAATTTAAAAATAAAAATTATTAAATCAGATGGTCGATATTGCACATGTAAAAACCCAAAGTTGGGAAATATAGCTCTAGGACTTGATAATTTCAAAATGAAAGAAAATAATGATTTATGCGCAGACTAGAGAGATCTTTCTCATCTCCTATATCACATTTTATAATCATTATGTTTATAGATGTTTGCTTGAGTTATATGGTTGTGTTATTGTAATGGTAAATATGAATTAGTTTTATATGCAATTGACTCTGCCTGAAATTAGCAATGTACTGATCAAATGTACTTGGATCCGTTGTAAAATAAATTGGATGAGCTGAAGTTTATTTCCCATTTATATTTGATATAGAACCCTTATCCGGCCAGTTAATCTGCAGAGTGGATACCCCCATTGAAGAAAACTCTTTTATGGGGTAGAAGACCTTGGTTTTCTTCACAAGGTCCAAAATAAATGTGACATTTCTTCTCGACCACTGGTTGGGGTTGCAAGGCTGTTCACATTTAAGGAATCGGTTATAGCTGGAGCTAGGTTATTAGGTCGAATAAAAATGAGAGCTTAAATAGTTCGGCAAAGTTCACTATTACAGCATTCATTAGAAATATGCAGAGTGTCCCAGTATTTTTTATTGATTTATTTATATATAAAACAGTATTTATGTAAAAATACATCTAGTAAATTTGATTTAAGTTTATAATGGAGTGATATGGGCATGTAGAGAAAATAATTATCGGTAGGACTCTAATAATTTTCTATATTAGAAGGTTTCTAGGCCATCTCCTGTTCAGGGGCCTCGGAGGATTGTCAGGAATGGAAGAGGAAGCAAGGTTAGAAACTCGTGGGTTTTTGTGGTTAGAGTGTTTATATTGGAAGGACTGATTTATGGTTCGGGATAGATCGGTTACATATGGAACATTAAGGTCTTTATGGAGGATTTTGCTTGTGACACAAAAATGAGCATTGAAGATTTTACCAAGGATTTTGGATTGTAAAGACTAGATACGAGAGGAATTCGAAGGTTTTGTGGAGCCCCAAAAATCCATTATTTAAAAAAAAAATGTTTAATTAACCTTTACTAGGTCTTCTGAAGCGCAGCTAATTCTCGAATAGGGTATTTTTGCTTACAGATTTTAATAGTTATTGAAATTCTTAAACCAATTCATATCGAGCATTATGTGTCTAATCATGTAGATAAGTGGAGTTTCTTACACTCAAATACGAATTCTCCGAAATTTGTTCTTCCATCAAGCACTATTTGTGAGCCGTAGACCTAATCTTTCTGACGTTATTTCAGCAAAGGAAAAAGTGAGCTTTTACTGGTTGTTGTTATTTTTTTTTAAATTATCAAACAAGAAATATTTCTGCCAAATCAATACCAGCGAAAGTTAGTGTATAAATTGCAGTTTTCCAAAGTAGGTTTGTTTCTTGAAATATATTTTTTCTTAATTTTTAGGGCCACTCACATGGGTAGTTCAGAAAAAATGAGGTTTATGATGAGACTATGTTTCCATAAAACTTTTGTGCTTCATAGACGTTTTGTGACGAGTGGAGTCAGGGGCTTTGCTGGAAGTATAACCAAAAAAAAAAGTGAGAATAACAATGAAATTGTCCGCTATGATACAGAATTACATTTTATTTATAAAAAAAAAATAAGATTTTTATTTTTACACCTGAAAATATTTTTAAGCTTTAAACCTGATCTTACAGACGTTATTTTGGGTAAAGTGAGTTTTATAGGTTGATGTAATTTTGTTTTAAACTAGCAAAAAGTGTTTCGGCAAAGTCAATACTAACGAAAGTGTAGTTTCCCAAAAGTAGGTTTTTTTCTTGAAATAATTAATTTTTAAATTTCTCCGACCATTTCCAATATAAAATTGGAATAATTTGTTTTTGCACATTTTTGATAGATCAGAAACTTTATTCAACTTTGTGATGAGAATATATTTCCCTGAAAATGTGTATATTGGAGCAACTTTGGAGTAAGTTTCATTGAGGTATTGAGACGTATTAAGTAGGGGCTTTGTGGGGAGGTGTAACCAAAATTAGGTAAGAACAATAATAAAATTATTTATGAATCAGAATAGCATTTTTCCTACAGAAAAAAATGTTCTTTGAAAGTTTATTTTATTATTAAATGGTTCTAGTATTAAAATAATAATTGATACAATTATATAAATTACTCCTCCTAATTTATTACGATTTGATCGATATGATTGAACAAGAAAATATAAAATATCATGTTTTCTACATCATGTTTAATTTTGTACATCTCATTTTTGAATAAAAATAGTTGATTTTACCAAGGGAGTTGAGACCTAGGACTTTGGAACCTGGAAACTGCAGCGGCGCTGGTTCGGATCTGGCCTGGGGGGACGACTTTTATTCCTGTAGTTGTCCCGCGAAATGAAAACTTGACCTTTCACCATGGTGTTACAATAGGATGGTACCATGTATATAAATCCCCCCAGGAAGTTATAAACCATTCTTCTATAACGGTCAAGAAATTGTGAAAAAAAAGTTAAATAAATATTGCATCATAGGAAGATAGTTTGGATGGCGGCCAATTAAAGAACCAACTATTAAAAATAATTATTTATTGGTAACCAATGTTTCGTCCAACTTTGCAAAGTTTTATAAAGGCTAAATGAGAACAAAATACAAATATTGTAAAATATAACAAAACAAATAGTATATAAATAGGAAGAGTGTAAAAATGAAAGAAACAAAGTAAGTAAGTTAAGAAAATAAAATATTGATAAAGAGAAACCTAATTAATAATAAGTTTAGTAATGAAAGGTGTAATTGCAAATTTAAAACATTCATAAGTACAACTAATTAACGTAGTTTTACATTTGCATTTATATCTCACTCATCACTAAATTTATTATTAATTAGGTTTCTATTCAACTATATTTATATTTTCTTAATTGACTGTGTTCCTTTCTTTTTTTATAACTTTTTACACTCTTCTACATTTATATTCTAATTGTTTTCTGACATTTAACAATGTTTGGATCTTGCTCTCTCTTAGATTAGCATAAATAAAGTTGATTTTTTTTTAAATGACATTTTTGCTAATTTATTTTTATTTTAAAATTTATTATGATATTCAAATATGATTTAAGAGTGATAAATATATAAATAATTATGTAAATAATAGAGAAGGTTTTACTAAAAAGCAGAATGTTGCATGCCCTTGCCTTAGTTCAGTAGGTCAGGTCACGATAGACGTCACTATGCATATTACTGCTTGTCGAGCTTGGTTCGGTGACCCATTGTACCTTCACCTGTAGGATACCTATATATATTATATTGACAAAAAAAATAATATATATATATATATAATTTTGGATGGTTTTAATTTTTCAAGTTCGTGTATTTACAACTAGAGTTCGCTGATTTATAAATAAAAGGAAGAGGATTTTTACTACCTTAAGTACTTGTAACAAATTCTGAAACTACGTTTTAATTTATTTATAACTGTAATGATAAATCTTATAAAAACGCCAGTCTACACGAATTTTGAGTCAATGTTCTAGATACAAAATTTTCATTAAATCCATGTAACTATTAAAAGGAAGTAGAGTTTTACCAAATAAAGATAATTTTTTTTTTTAAATAGAACAATATGTTATAGAGTGGAAGTAGACTCGATTTTTGCACAGCTGGACAGGACGAGTAAAGTCTAGGTTGGAATCTCTCTATCATCGAATTGGAAAAGAGCATTCATTGCTGGTTCAGATATGGGTTCAAGAAATTTAAAAAAATCAGTCCTTTAATACAAGGAATAAGTTTAATTGGTGAATAAACTATAAAATGTCAATTTAATAAATTGAATTCGCGTACAAATTCTCTCTCTCTCTCTCTCTCTCTCTCTCTCTCTCTCTCTCTCTCTCTCTCTCTCTCTCTCTCTCTCTCACGCACATGCGCACATGCGCACACGCGCACACACGCGCGCGCACCCACACACACGCACACGCACACGCACACACACATCACTCTAACATCATCATATCAGGGTAATCAGTCATAACCACAGAGAGAACGAAATAAGCGAAACCAAAGAGATAAATTTAACTAAACTAAATTTTAACATAATTAATTTAAATTATCTCCAATTGAATTAAAGCATGACGCTGTTCAGGTACACATGGATTCACATCACGCATCTGTGTTTAATGTACCTCATTAAGCAATTATCGGCTACGGAACATGTTCGAATTAAAATGTTTTTTTTTAATTCCAAAACCAGAATTAAGTTATATTTCATACTATATATATCGCTCTTAAATAATGGGTAAATAAATAATATAATAAAAAAAAAAAATTATTTTATGTCCTTAGCTATAACCACTATAATACAAATGTAGATACATTTGTAAACTTAATTAATTAATAAAGCTATTAGATTTATTACAAAGTAATTGCAATCTATATTACTGAATCTATTGAATTCTTCAAACAACACATTCAATTATTCAAGTCACACTATTCAAACAAAGCAGTGATATATGTTTCCGGGGAATGAACAAATGAATTTTAACAAACATTTTGGAAATGATAAAAAATCATTAAACAGGATATAAAAACAATAATATTAATTTTATGTACATTATCGATATTATTTTAGGAACACCACAAAAATATTTGATAAAGAATGTCATTATTCCAATGTATAGGAGAAATAGAAGAGATAAGATCGTGTTTCCAAAAGAAGATTTTATATGAAATATACATGATGTCATCGACAAGCTGCTCTTTATTGGATCTTTAGTTTTAAAAGTTTTAGTTACCATTAAATTTAATAACAACAATGGAAGTACAGTGTGATTTCGGTACTCCGAACACTCAAGTAATCCGAAAAACAAAAGCTACTTTTTTTGATAAAAGTCAGCAGACAATATCATTTTTTTTTTTTTTTTTTTAATAAAAAGTCCACTTGTACAAAGGACATTTTTAACTTCCCGATCTATAGGCTATTTATTGTAATCACTGTGATAGGGAAATTTTTACATGGTTTCAATATCAGGTAAACTAATTCCTATGAAAGTGCTCGTAATAATTGGAATTAGAAATACAAAATATTTATTGTATAAATCAGTTGATTATGTAAGACTAATTTAATTTGTTTTAGAAATATGTATAATACAAATTATGTTCGTGATTTTTTTTTTATCACGTTTTAAATTAATCCATATAAAGTGTATTTTTTTCACTTATAAGTGAACAATCTTATGGTTTTAACAAATTAATAAATAAATTTAAGGGATGTAAAAGAATGTTTTTGAATTTCAAAACTTTAAACTGTCATATTTTCAATAAAGAATGTAAAAACATGTTAAAAGAATTAAATAAATAGTTATGTACATTCATAATTTTTAATTTTTTAGACTATTATTCCTAAAACTTTCGGGAATGCAAACATCCTCTGCAGAAATCAGTTCGAATTATCGAAATTACCCTGAATTCTGGTTCAATCATATCCTCCGTAGAGGAACTTACATCACACTATTCTGAACTTTAACAAAAAATTTTCTGCTGGATCTCATTCTGAGGTTGGATATTGTTGAAAGGACTAAGATCTAACTCAAAAGGCCTCCGGATGACGGGGCTCCAAGTGATCAGGAGCGGACACTTTATTCCGCCGCTTTCAGGAGATGAATATCAAAGTGACAAAGGACTAAGCGCTGCTCCTTGAGAGGCGCCCTGTAATACTTGGCCGGCAACCCCCTCGCCCCCTTCCCCCGCGGGTGGTCGAAATGAGAGACCAGCCTTTCAGCACTCTCCCCCACCCTTGGTGATTAGGAACTCCCCGGGGCCCATTCAGCGGCCCCGTGGACCTGTAGCCTCCCTGGTCCACTAAAGAGCCAAATATAAAAACACCTAAGCCTCTGGACAGATGACCCAGCGTTTTTCAATGAGCTCCATTACTGGTACAATGGCCATGCGGTTTGGGGATGACAGTTTCATTTTACACATATGTCAAAGACCGTAATTCGTGTTATATGAAGTTGATGTTATTTTTAAAGAAAATAATTATGTAAAAACTTACAAGATCATGTCGTATATCCTTGACGTGATCATACCACATTGTCAATATCGAGGTTTTAATTTAGTCTAAATTTACATTGCCACCATATTTGATATAATATTGACTAGAGTATACATCATTGTAAATTAGTACCATAATTAATACCTGGAAATTAATATTCATCTGCACATCCCTGAATAAATAGCACGACTTTACTAACAAAATCAACAATTTTGAGTTATTTACACTGCTGTAATGAACTTTTGACGATAGCCTTTACCGCTTTGAAGATGGGACTATTTAATACAGTACTTCTCGTTATTTCAATAGTAAAATTAATAAACTTATTAAGTTATGTGCTAGAAAATTAATGTCATAAATATTCCAAGTATTTTGAAAAAAGACATGGCTATAGTATTCTGGGTAAATGCAATAGGCTCCAGTTAAATTTAAAATAAAAGCATATATTCTGAATAGTGGTTGCGAAGTTCGGTTATTACTTAATAATAATTTCCCTGGTTCGCTTGCCATTTTATAACAGTTATTATGTCTCCTAATTTAATTTAATTAATTGATCTTTTCAAATATACATATTTTGATGTATCTGTTCACTTTATTAGTTTAGCTAATAATTTATCACTGTTTTATCATTAGATTAACTCTACCTTCGTATTTTTATTCTAATCCTGAAGAAGACCTACAATATTGTGACGAAACGTCGGCAAAAAATAAATAATAATTAAATATTTTTCATTCGTATATATATACATGCCTGGTGTTTTAGTTAGTGTAGATATTCAATAAGTTTTGTATAAAAACTCTTTATAAATAAATAAAAAGATTATTTTAATTAATGTGAGTTCCATTATACACACAGCCAATTCCATAGCATCTTATTTGGTAATGTATTCTATAAGATTCGTATTTCCTATTCCAGCCAATGATTTTCTCAAAATTTTTAAAACTTAAAATATGAAATGAAAAAAAAAATTATCCATCTTTGCTAAATTAAGGGTTAAATAAGAAAGAATAAATCGTTCCTTTCATTCGTTATATTTTGTCTCGTTATACAAAATAAAGTAATGGAATATGGGCCCAATGTCTTTTAAAAAATAAATGACAGTGAATCTATGCTTATCAGTTTTAAAAAATCAAGGTTTCCCATTTGTGCGCCAATGTTATCAGTTGGCACTGAAATAGCGGGGAATAAAGAACATTGCGGAGCAGATAGGAGCGAAACATCTCAATATGTCTCCACCGTTGCCAGCCTCTGTCGTCTTCCCTAAACTCACTCCTCTATTCATGCCAACATTAACTTCACACTTTATCGCCCTTCCTCAACGCCTTGTTAAGACCAGTATTCTGCTATTACATTTCTAAAGTTTTTTTTTTTGTTTTGATATTTTTCAAATAGCAGAATCGAAATAACTTAGAAATGTAATAAAAGAGATTATTTATTAAAAAATAGAATTAAAAACTAAGTCATAGTTCGGTATCTTAGCTTTCTCATGGACAGATGACTAACGTGGAATCCACTTACTAGACTAAAAAGACAAGAACTTGACCGACGACTTGGACCATTATATGGACTGCTAAGTAGAAAATAACAGCTTTTAGTAGACAAAAAGTTACTACTTTACAAAAGAAACTATGGAGACAGCTGAAAACTTTAACTTCAAACGCGCTCAATCCTTCAGTCAAAATTCCTTCGAAAAATGGTCAATGTTCCTTATTATGTAACCAACAGTACCCTACATCATGACCTTAATATTCCATTTGTATCAGAACTTATTAAATCCAAATTCACCACATTCCATGAGACATTCAATTATCACCCTAATCCCCTAGAACAATGCCTATCTAGCATTACCCATCCATTCAATCCTCCCTGAAGGTGAAAAGAGCATTAGTCCTGAGACCTATTTTAAATAATTATATTGGAATTCTGGCAATGGCCAAATTCTCCAATCAAATCCTGAGCGTCTACGCTACAGCTAGCGCCCACACTCATTCTTCACTAGCTTATAATTCCAGCGATGTGGTTGAGAGAGAAGCGCCGGGATCTTCCAGTCTTACTTTCATCCACAAGTGCGGGAAGAGCACGATTCGGAGTTCCACAGGCTGAATATAAATATTTTGAATAAGAATTATTGTGTTTTAGATATTATTTTACTTTAAGTTTAAATTTGTTATTATTGTTTTTATTTCTGTTCTATTTCTTATTTTGTTAAAATTTAATTTATATTTTTTGTGGTGTAAATGAGCTTTATGATCGATTGCCTATAAATATAAGACAAAATTTAATATTACAAGTAGTAAATATTAATCCACATATTTTGTAAATACTAATCAATTCCTATTATGAAAGCCTTGGATAGGATTTTGCATTAAAGGATATTTTTAAATATAACAATTGCACTCTTGACTCCATTTACAACAAAAAGGCCATAGTATAAATTAATTAACATTAAAAAGAAATGAGTATACTGAGATAAGTTCACACCAATATATTGAAAGGTAAAAGGATGTAGAAACCCCTGAGAAAGTGATAGTAAATTCATTTTTTTAAATTTGTTTGGCCACCAAAAAAAAAAAAAATAAATAAATAACATGCTAAATGTTATAAGAATAGAATTTTAAGCAGCCTAATTTTTTTTTTTTTTTTAAATTATTTATTTAATGTAATTTACAACTGTACAAAATACTATTGTATTATTTAAATATGTAGTATGTTTCATATTCACTTGAAAATCTTGGGAAGGAGTACCACCAATGGGTGATACATTAATTTAAATTAGAAGGTCCCGTGGCCATCTTCTTTTCAGACGCCTCGGAGGATTATCAGGGATTGTTAAGGATGAAAGATTAAGAATTAATGGGTTAGGATGGTTAAGGAGTTTGGAATGAAAAGACGCATATCTGTTTTGGGTCAAATCTGGAACGAATGGGATTAAGGTCTTTATGAATGAGTTTATTTGTGACGTAATAAGGAGCATAAAGGATTTTACGTAGGATTCAGCAGCCTAATTTAAACTCTGTGTTATATGTTAAATGCATAGAAGCTCCCAGCGTATTTTCTGAGCAACTTGTTTTGTCACTCCGTAACCTTTACGATATAATAAAATTTCTAACAGCTTTGTCACATCATCTTTCCTCCACCTCCCTTATTCTTCGTATCCTCTTCTAGTTTTTTTTGTTTTTTTGTTATCCTCCATCATTTTATTATTATTTTTATCCATTAACTTATTAAAGTTTACAAACTACTAGTAAATTACCTATCAAAACGACTACAGAAAAAATGATGTGGACCTCAGCTAGTCAACAGACCATTTATGTCGTCATTCTCCATTTAGTAGAGCTATTAACAGACTCTCAACCATGTTAATTATTTTTATCGTTTTAACGTGCTATTTAACACACTTTAACATGTTAAACTAAATATAATGAATACCCCTACTGTTGGTGAAGGCGAAAAATGTGTGTAAATGATGTAGTTGATAATTTTTAAAATAGATCCCTCAGAAATACCTTTAATTTTGTAAATCACTTTTTCCAAATTGTTTTAATCGATATAATAATAAGTAAATAAGTGAAATTGACTATAATCCCAATACAAATGGTTCATCCATGATATCGACATAATGTACCTCAAATTTGAGAGAAATAAAGAGAGTAGATAACAATGATGTTATATTTTAGTGATTATTTGTTAAACTAAAATATTTGGTTCTAATTGTTTCGCACCAAGTACAAAAATATACCGACAGATTGTAAAAATCTTTTTCAAATTGATAAACTACACCGGCAGGCACATCTCTATATCATAACTAATAACAAACTGTATGTTGATTAAGTAACATATGATAAGAAAGACGCTGGGGATTTACGCTTAAAAATAGATGGTGTATGATCACTAATCGCGGTGTCAACATTGCAATACATGTTTACTGCGACAGAGATTATTATCGCATATATATGGGAACGGTGTGGCTCAGTGGTAAGACACTTTGCTACTAATTCCAATGACCTGGATTCGAATCTGGCTGTGAGATAATTATTTACTCTGTTACTGTAGCCATGAATCAACCCTGTGGGTTAAAGAAACCCTACGAGGTCAACCTAGACTCATATAATGAGTACTCTTAATGGGAGGAAAAATCTGGCGGTCGAGCTTTATTCCGACCAAATCACCTCCTTACACAACCGTTGGGTTAGTAACAGCACGTCCTTACAAAGAACTTTACCCTGACCATTCATGGGTTGTAGCGATACAGATTTTATAAATATATATACATATATAATTTTTTTTTGATACTTTAAGAAGTGTTATAGGAAGACTATATTCTCATTTTAAAACAATATATACCCAATTAATGGCCTTCAACCCATACAGGCCTTATTGCTGTAGATGTAAATGATTTTTTTAAAGTGAGTGTGACGTGGATTTGGTGTGTATAGTATATACACATTACGGAATAAAAAAAACCGCTCACAAACGAAAGGATATATACTCGATAAATAACCTGTACATTGTTTAGTTAGTCTAGAAAGGAGATAGGCACGGCCCAACGCAAACAGAAACGCCTGAAGTCCTTAGATCTTGTTAAACAGATATCACATCTTAATTAAAAACACTGCAGTTAAGTTTTTTAAAAAAGGCTCTTTTGATGCAAATTATCAAGCTCCCCCAATTTAACTTTTGCAACTTTTGCTTGAAATTTCTTGATGGTACGGACCAGGGCGTAAGTATTTGTAATCTCATACAGAAATCAGTCTAGTATAATTTTATTAACAACTATACCTTGTCAATTTTATTTATTAATTAGAATAACTCATTATAACTCCGTCCTTAGGACAACTGTATAAATTTAATTCTTCTTTTTTTTTTTTTTAATTTCAATACTTTATTTATTGATAAATATTACAATATTCCACAACGTTTTAGGGGCAATAAGTAATAGTGGTAACTGATCACATTCATATTAAAATAAAATAAGAAATTATAATATAAAAATAAATAAAATCTCTCTCTAAATATATATTAACGGAAGTATAAAAATCATACTACGTACATGTGATGGGAAGAGGGGAGAAAACTTATTTGCTCGCGGCCTCTACCAGGTCGTTAAATTATAGTCGCCAAAATTACCTTTAATTTGTTTAATACAGGATACGTGAATCGCTTCACACAAGTGTAATTTTCTTTAATAAATAAAATGGAAATTAACTAGGAAAAATAGGAAATAACAAATGAAAACTATATTTAAAATTTACAGAAATAACTAAATTATACTCAAGTCTCTATGCGAATTCGCATTCGCATTGAGACTTGAGTATAATTTTGTGAACTACGAACTGTGTGAACTACGGTGCTATGTTGCGTGCAAAAAAATGCGTGCGATGTTGTCCTTCCAACCTATACTTCTACTCTGCCAACTGCGTAATCACTATAATGTTGACCTGCGATAATAATCTCTGTCGCAGTAAACATGTATTGCAATGTTGAAACCGCGATCAGTGATCATTCACCGTCTATTTTTAAGTGTAAATCCAGCGTCTTTCTTATCACATAAACTAATATAAAATATTAAATAAATCAAATTAAAAACTAATTACAAGGAAACATAAATTCAATTTAAACATGCCTAAAATATTTGATAGTGCATACATAACATAAAAGTTAAAAATTTTGGATGCTACATATATATTACAAAACTTGTAATGAAACATTTAACTACTAGAAAGATACAATAATTTTTTTTTTTAATAATTTATTTATTGTTATTTACAACTGTATACATTTATAAGCATCAAGTGAATTTGCTGTAAGTGATATTATGACATGATACAAACATGTGGAGAATCTACCCATTGATAGAACTCCAAAAACATTTCTAAAGGAGAAGATCTCGAGGCCATCTTCTTTTCAGACGTCTAGGAGGATTATTAGGTAGTGAAGGAGAAGCCAGGTTAGAAACGAGTTGGTTTGGGTGGTTGGGAAGTTTATTATGGAAGGATTGCTATCTGGTTCTTTCCAAATCGGCAACATAGGGGACATTGAGGTCCTGATAGATGATTTGATTTGTGACAAAGTAAGGAGCATTAAGGATTTTACGAAGGATTTTGGACTGTAAGGATTGGATTCGGGAGGAATTAGATGGTTTAGTGGAGCCCCATAGCTCAACTCCGTATGTCCAGATAGGCCTTATAACAGTCATTTAGATCAGTCTTTTGTAATGGATTGGAAGTTTGGACCGTTTGTCTAGAAAATGTTGTAATAGTTGGAACCGACGAGCAGTTTTCTTTCTTTTCAGTCTTGTATGATGATTCCATGTCAGTCATTTGTCCTGATTTAGTCCTAAGTTACGGATCTATTCAACAGGAATAAGTGGGGTATTATTAAAAGATACTGTGAGGCAAGACGAAGGTTTACCACGATGGGTAAATGTG
This sequence comes from Halyomorpha halys, assembly GCF_000696795.3. Lineage (NCBI taxonomy): Eukaryota > Metazoa > Arthropoda > Insecta > Hemiptera > Pentatomidae > Halyomorpha > Halyomorpha halys. The sequence goes on along the minus strand of NW_027113124.1, from coordinate 261,715 downwards.
ATTTGGTGGGATTTATTGGAATTTATTTTAATCCAATAAAATTTAAGCATAAATTATCCAGATATTATAAATAAACATTAATTAACTCAAGTCATTTATAGAATAATTATAAAAATCAAGAATGTGATAATTAACTATAGAAGAAAAATATTGAAATATAGGAAGCAGCTTATCAAATCTCTCCAGATCGTAGACATTCCGATTTTCTAAAAAAAAAAAAAAAAAAAAATGCTCAAACGATTTTGATTTAACTCGATTTAACAACTGACGTAAATAATTAAAATAAAGGAAATAAAATCTTTAACACAATCATACCAATATAGAATATTTACATTCTGCCAAGGGAACCCCGAATCAAGAGAAACCTAATTGTGGTTGGCATGACAGAACTCTAGGATCTCAGCGCTTCACTTCCAGCTGTGTCACTGGCTAAGGGCACTTTAGCCTCTAATATATTTAAAATAAATTAACCGAATTCATATTAAGTTTCAAATTATTACATTTGAGAGTACAATAAGTTTCAAATTATTACATTTGAGAGTACAATTTTTTTTTTTTTTTTTTTTTTTTTTTTTCGAACCCTCTAAAAACAGAAATAAAATGTGAATTAGTAGTGCATTACTGTGCAAGAAAGAAAAGTAATTCGTGTTGTGTCTTACCTTTTACTATCTTTGGTATTTTAAGGTTACCTGTTATATTTAATTTTGCATATGTGTTATCCATTCAGGAGCTATTACAATACAGGAGAGTACAATGCTCATCAAGTATACGATTTATACCAATTAGAGGATCAATGATTTCGCGACTTCTTCCAGTAAATAAACTATAATGTTCTAGCCTCTACCAGTATTATATACTTTATAATAGTATTATACACACCTTCTTTTCCATTATAAAGAATATACTACTTTATAATAGTATTATATACACCTTTTTTTTTTTTCAATGTCTGTGACATTTATGATATCTTATAGAAGCCACCACCATTACATAAACCTTTCACAAATAACATGTTATCCAATTCTAAGTCTATATACGTGTTGAATATTTTGTAGACTATTATATTATTGGAGAAATGATTGACATTGATAGCAATCAACTAATTAACGGTCTTGTTAACTTATGACGCTTTGTCACCGTTCTCGAAACTTGTGAGCAGCACTAAACTGACGGGAACCTGACAAATCACACGAGGATGGATACACTGTACGGGCGAGTGTGGAATATTTAAATATTATTTTGGATAATTTAAATATTTTGAAATACAGTGTAATCTCGGTAATCTGAACTTCAATACAACGAAAATTCTAGTAATCCGAACTGGCGTAAGAAAAAAGTAACTTTTTCTTACAGCAAATTCTGCTGTCAATAACTTTTTTTGTTTTATCGGGTAATCTAATATCTATGAAAGTGTTCATAATATATTTGAATTAAATTATTTAATTCTGTAAAACTGTGAGCTCATTTTTTTTTAATCTCGTTTAAAATATGCAAAGAGTATTTAATTTTCACTTATATTTGAACATTTATAAATTTTGAATTCACCGATAATAATACCGATGACACTTAATGACAAGTAATCATGGCCATCCCATTTAGCATGTAACTTAGTTTATTTATTGGACACTTGTATCGCGATAGCAACCTAGTATCAGTACGTAATATGTTGCTTTTGGTTTATTTATAATAAATATTATAATTTTAACCTGATTTTAGCCCTTTAAGATATGGGACCAAGTAATGTAAGGAATGCCTAGAAATGTACCCTGGGAACATTACTTAAGAACAAGAGCCTAAGAGAAGAAAAAAAAGGCAGTTATTTCACCGTTATTTTCGATTAATTTAATAAAAACAATGTATAATTACTAATAAAAATTGATGAGTCTGATAAGTATAGGGAATAAAAAATGGCGGCTGTTTCAAAACGTTAAAAAAATTAATTTTTCATTTGGAGCAGAATATTTTTAAATTTATCAACAACGCTAGAAGAACTAAGAGAATATCATTTAAAGTAGAATATATTTTCTAAAATATGAGCCATAATAGAGCTATTTACGTTCACTAGTTCCCGAGATATACCATTTTAAAAAGCAACATTTCGTAAGAAATACACTGAAAAATCAATAGTTAGTGAATTTTTCTGAGAAATCCATATCTCAAAAACTATTTGATGTATATATGTCTATTAGGCCTCACATTAAAACTAATTTAATTTACTATAAAGGAGTTTATGTCGTTTATCTTCGCAGGAGTAGTAGTTTTCATGACATTTTTTTTTTTTCAAATAGATAGATTTATTTATTGATAGATATTACAATCTGCCACACAGTTTTGGGCAATAGGTAATAGTGATGAATGATCTCATACATACTAAAATAAAATAAAAAATAGAAATAAAATAAATTAAAAAAACAAAACAAAAAAAAAAACTCTCTTAAAATATATACAAACAAAAGAATAAACAAGATGAGCTTCATGATATTAAACGAAATGAATTCACAAAATGTTGATTTCTAGCCATTTAGATTAAAATTTTGATTTAAAAAAAAAAAAATACATCTCTGGAACCACAAGAGGAACAGCACTCAAATTAATGCTAGTTAAATGTACTATAAAGTAGTTTATATTGTGTATCTTCCTAGGAGTAGTAGTTTTTATGACATTTGAAAAAAAAATATCTGAACAACTAGAAATTAGGAGTTTGTGAATTTATTTAGTCAAATATCATAAAAACTAATACTCCTACGCAGATAAACATTATGCGCTCTAACGATTTGGATACTGATAGAAAAATATACCTTCATACTTACAATAATTTTGCCACGGATGATTTATCGTTGGAAAGTATTTTAAATATTAGCACTCCTAAACCATTTATTTTAACTTTCTTGTGAGCATTTTAGACTCGACAGATACAAATACTTAGTTTAAAAATAGTCGTAAATTTGTGTATGTGTGTTTATTTATACATAGAGATTAATAAGGAATAATTTTGGTAGCTTTTGAAATAGCATTACATATATCCCATTAATGCTATCTAAAGAAATTTAAATTTTAAGAAGTCCACACGTGTCCCTCAAGGTAGTATCGTCGATCCCATCTTCTATACCGTCTGTACAGCTGACATCCCAACAAATCCTAACACTATCCTCACCACGTACGTCGATGACACATGTGTGCCCGCAGTTAATATTAACCCTTTAATTGCATCCCAAAATCTCCAATCCCACATCACAGCCCTCGAAAAATAGTGTCGTAATTGAAGGATTAAAATAAATCCCAACAAATCCCATCAAATCACCTATATCCTTCGTCGTAATTATACCGACTGCCCTACATTTTCCTTTAATAATGTTGCTCTTACCCCTGTCGAACAGATCCGCAACCTTGGACTACATTTGGACAAATGATTAACCTGGAATCCTCACACAAGACTGAAAAGACAGGAAACAGCACTTACTGGACAAACGGACAAAACTTCCAATTCATTACAAAAGAGTAATCTACATGACTGTAATAAGGCTAATCTGGACATACAAAGTTTAGCTTTGGGGCTCCACTAAACCTTCGAATTCCTCTCGTATCCAGTCTTTACAATCCAAAATCCTTAGTAAAATCTTCAATGGTCCTTACTTTATCACAAATAAAATCCTCCTAAAAGGCCTCTAAGTACAAAAACCCACAAGTTTCTAACCTTGCTTTCTCTTCCATTCCTGACGATCCTCCGAGGCGCCCGAACAGATGGCCTCGAGACCTTCTAATATAGAAAATTATTAGAGTGCTACCAATGGGTAGTTTCAGTACACACCTGTATCACTCCATTTTGATCTTACATCAAATTTACTTAATGTGTTTGTATGTAAATACAGTAGTAAATAGCAATAAATAAATAAATAAAAAAAATGAACTTAATAAAATAAGAACTTTCAACAGTATTTTTTACTATATATCCATATTTCTAACACAAGAATATTTTTAGTGAGTTAAATATTATTCAGCTTAATAAGAAGAAAGGGGATAAGAAAAAAAAAAGACTTCATGAAAGAGCAGTGTATTTATATACTTAAAAGTAACCAAAATAATAAATTGGCTGAAAGCTTTGACCAGTTAAGTAACGTATTAAGCTTTCTTACGCGTTTTTTTTCTTTTTTGAAATCATGTATAATACAAACCTTTAGTATTATAACAATTATGAATATAACCAATATTAGCTCTAATCATTTTTAAATACCAAGGAATATTAAATTTGTTTCAATGCATGTACAAAAACGCTAATTTACTTAACAGATATATTCATTTATTTCAATTATTGTTAGAAAGTATACAATTTATTTTTTTATTGTTATTTGGACAATAATATAATTTTAACTATTTTTTAGTATTTTAACAACATAAGATATTAAATCTAGAAAGTATTATATTGTGTAGCTATATGTATGGATTTATTAATGTATTACATATTATAATCGAAATACTGTATTGTAATATTAACTTTGAATATTGATATACTAATGTACTAGCACCAATTGGGCCAGACTCCATGGCTACGCTGTAATATTAGCCATTAAATGCATTTAATTTAACCGTATTTCATTGGAGGAAGATAGTCAGGGTGGCGGTAGATAAAGGTATCAAAATAGTAAAAGAAAACTATTTATTGTTCAACAACGTTTCGCCCCACTTCGGAGGGCACCGTTGGTTGGTAACAGAACTTCATTCTTATCAGCCCTGCAAAGTGGGGCGAAAAGTTGTTGAACAATAAATAGTTTTCTTTTACTATTTTGATACCTTTATTGACCGCCACCCATTGTACTTCATATGGTTAACTATCTTTTTCCAATATAAATAAAAATGTTATAATTTTAAGCTGATTTTTCAGATTTTAATATTTTTGACAATTTTGGTTATAGAAAAACGGTTGCTAAAATCCTCAATTTATTTAATATTTGAGATATAACGAACATAAAATAAAAAGACATACAAGAGATACTCATCTAGGTTCTTGATTATGAAAATGATCGATTACTTCTCAAGTAATCAAGTAGTCAATTCAAAGTCAATTTATTTAAGTACATCAGTTTCCATCGACATCAAACCGATCGATCTTACTGGGAACAATTGTACTTTACTGTACATTCTCGATTCATTTTATTTTATTATAAAAGAAATTAGAGGGCAAATAAATCGAGGGCCTAGGACCAAAGATGGGACAGAATTTATAAACAAGTGTATTAAAATATTGACACGGAATCAGTGAAGGGTCTCAACAGTCAGACCTTTTGTTAAACATTTTCCACTGGCTCGTGTTCAAAGTCAAGTAGCTGTCAGGTTTGAGGAGGAGATAAAAACAGCTGGCTTGAAGTGAAAGGTAGACAAAATGTCACTTAAGTGGTTTGGATACTTCACACTTCCGTTTTTCTCTATTTGCACTGTTGAAAGGATACGCCAATCAGGGTTTTCAGTTTGGATTTCTGTAGAGAGAAAAGGGGAGACATTTTTTTTTCATATATTTTCTTTGCTAATTTTTTCTTTATTCACATTTTGAAAAATCCTAATAATTTTCAGTCCACCTGACGGCACACAGTGATGGGAAACAGCCATTTCAATTCTCATGAATTTCTATGTTATTCGGAGTGCTGCATTAAATGGAATGTTTTTTTAAATAATATTTTCAAATGTAAAAATAAAAATCTCATTTTTTCTATCATTACAATCATTTTTCCTATAAATAAAATGTTGTTCTAAATCATAATTAATTTGATTATTGTTCTCACCTTATTTTGGTTACACCTTCCAAAAAAACACCTGACTGCACACGTCTCAATACGTGAATGAAATTTGCACAAAAGTTGCACCAATATGTACTCCTTTATGAGAAAATAGCCTCATCACAAATTTTTTTTTATTATTAAATTGGAAGTGACCCTAGAAATTTATAAAAAAAATATTTCAAGAAACAAAACTACTTTCGAAAAACTACAATATATACCCTAACTTTCGATGGTATTCACTTGGCCGAAATATTTTTTGACAGTTAGTTTAAAAAATATATATACATAATTACTGTAATTTACATATATTCTGTAGTGCAGATTGTATTATTATTCTTTTTAATATTGTGTAGGAAAAATAAATAAATTTCATATCCCAGCACTTTATTTTTTATTTTGTTTAATTAGTGTTGTAAAATCAAATATTACACGGTGATCACTAAAAACGTTTTTATATAATACAGAGAAATAGATTTTATTTGGAAAATTACCGAAAAATAGGGGGATTTGAGGCCACTTGACGTGTTTATTTCATATTTCCCTTTCCATATTGAAGATATCAAGCTGAAATCTCCAAACAAGATAAAAACACATCTTTTGCACCCATTTCTTCTTCGAAATAACTAAATAGTCCGGGGAAATTAATTTGTGAAAAAATTGATAAATTCGGCCTAAATTGTATTTTTACCAAAGATGTTCTGACTATTTTTAATTTTGACGGTTTTCGAGCCTTAACTCCCTGAGATTCTTAAAAAAAATAGGAATAAATCTGATTGCAAGAGAAAATGTTAAAGCCACCCAGATTTTGACTAAATACATAAAATACCATAATTAATAAAATTAATATAGCGATATTGTGTAGAACTAAAATAGCATTTTAATTTTCAAAGTGCCAAATAAGTTTAACTGACTCTCACACTGGAACCCATGTATTGTTTAATTCATTAACTGAAGTCAAACAGATATAAATTGTATATTAATGAACATTGTCTCACTTGTGACCTAGTAACAATTAGCATCGATTCATTAATTTTTTATCAAGTATATAATTCAATATTAATGCGGGGTTAATCAGTTGTATTAGAGTTTGAGGAATTATATGAAATTTTAATTTGTCACGAAAATGTTTTAAACATCATTTTAGCCTTAGTAAGCTTTGAACTTTTGTGATTTACATCCGAAACCATTATAATCCGAACCCTCTTCGTTTTAATTAGTTCGGATAAGCGAGAGCCCACTGTATACATATATATAATTCACACATTGTATTTTTATGTAAAATTTAAATTTTATATCAAAATTTCATATTGACCTCAGTTGAAAATTCCTTACTCAATATTTTCTCATATGAAAGCATCAGGTTAATATCATCATTAACTAATAAAAAATCTGATGGAAAGCTGTAGTACTCGCAGAGATGAAAGACCCTTTTCATCTCTTAAGAGCGTGTCTCAACATAATAGAAACCACAGCATGGATGTTCACCTGGGTGTACTCTGGACCAATTTACAGCATATGACCGGTTATCGGAAAGCCTTTTAATATTTAAAAAAATGGAATTCTTGTTTTATTTTTTAGGAAGTGGTATATTATTTAAGATGTTGATTTGAATAAAGGCTTACTTCAGAATATAATAAATACCCTATATTTAAAATATTAAATAGAACTAAAATAATTATTATATCCATAAAATATAAACATAAGATACTGTATGTGAGTTTGTATAGGTATCTGGTATGATTATAATGATTTTATAATAACAATTTGTACCGCTAAAACCCTTGAAGGGGCCACCGTTTGAGGTGATTTTTCTTAAATTGAGGGTACCCTCTATATTGAGGCTGGGTGGACCCTAATAAACTCCCACATAGTGGACTCGTGGCTACAGTAACAGAAAACATTATTATCTGCCTCAGCTGGATTCGAACCAGAGTTTTTGGAGTTATTAAATTGCCTTAATCCCTGAGGTATCCCACTCCCCTAATAGTCACCTAATTTCCTGAATATTTGATCTGATTATTATCAATTTCTAGTCTTATTAACATTGCCATAATTTTAATTCTGTATAAATTATTTTGCTTCGAAAATAACCAAATCCTCTACATTTTATTCTCAAACGACAAATCATTAATCAACAAAAATTGAGGTAATTATTGACCATATGGAAAGTTTGTGAGAAAAAGATAATTTCGAGAAGATTTCATTAAAACGATATATATGAAAGATAAAACAGTGAAGAACATGTACTGACTTATATAGTTAGTACAAACTTTATTTATATGGAGTTTTATAATTTTTGTCAGGAGTCATTCTTATTTTTGTACATTTTATTTCATAAGTTAACAATTTCAGGAATGATTTTGTTTTGTTATTAATTATATAGTATTTTTCTTACTTAATCTTTAATTTAAAAAATCAATTTCATTTAAATAAAACACAGAATATTTTTTTAATTCTCGATATTCACTTGTACAACACTTCGGCGCGTTTCCTCATCTTCTAGTACTATTATTTTAACTATATTCACTTTAAAATAAAATAAAGGATAAAAATAAATTATGTAATTTGATGAAAACCTTATGGAAAAGCTAGTGGTAGCATTCAAGAGAAAGCTACAAGAAATTATAATGATGAGCCAATAGTTGGATTAACATGAAAAGCAGATGGTTGGGGGAGCGGTCAATGAAGAACAAAAATAAGTAAAAACGTATTATAAGTGCCAACGTTTCGGCAAGAATATCTAGCCTTCATCAGGGCTAAGAACAAAAAAAAACAACAAGATAACGAACCATGAATAAACGATGTATAGAATGATAAGATAAAAACTAACATATGGATACATAAATAGTATGAACAGACATAAATAGTTCAAATGTTATAAGAAGACTGTATGAGAAGAGTAATATTAAAATGGAATAAGATAAAAGAGCAATTAATAAATTAATAAAATAAATATGAAAATCCAGTTAGTAAATATATGTAAAAAATAGAAATTCTTTAAAATGTAAGAAAGAATATTAATTAAATATATAAGTAAAATAACAGAATTAAGGGAATAAAGTTATATAATACAAAAGAAACAAAGAAATACAAATATTTGAATTTAATAGTAATAATTTAAAAATTAAAAGAATAACTTTATATTTTTATTTTACAGCTTTTATTTTCTAATTACACTTATTCATTATTAGAATAATTCGGAATTATTCATGTCTGTTAATACTATTAATATATCCATATGTTAGTTACTTTCTTATTTTCTAATCACTATATATAACCTTTATCCATTGGTTGAGGGAAAACAGATATAAAGTTATATAATACAAAAGAAACAAAGAAATACAAATATTTGAATTTAATAGTAATAATTTAAAAATTAAAAGAATAACTTTATATTTTTATTTTACAGCTTTTATTTTCTTATAACACTTATTCATTATTAGAATAATTCGGAATTATTCATGTCTGTTAATACTATTAATATATCCATATGTTAGTTACTTTTTCTTATTTTCTAATCACTATATATAACCTTTATCCATTGGTTGTTATATCTTAGCCCGGTTGAAGGCTAGAAATTCTGGCCAAAACGTTGGCCCTAATAAATAAGTTTTTACTGATTTGTGTTCTACACTGACAAATAATTGTACATTAAAAAGGGGTTTTAATTTAATCAAAACTAAATTATAATGTTATGTAAATAAACCGAATTTTCAGTTCGTAAATAGCAGAGTGGAATTCAGGAATCACGATGAGAAGAGATGAAGAGGAATTCAGAGTATGCCAACCACCAACGTGTGGAAACGATATATATACATTTCAAATCCTGACCTGTTGGTCATATTATATCAGCGTCTAAGCAATACTTAAAATGATTTCATCTAATAGTACTAGAATTAATAATGTTTGTTAATCAATTTTTTTTCTTATTGCAACCTTGAAAACAAATTTTGATATCTTTTTTTTAATTTTAAAAGAATGTCAGTTTAAATGGTAGTTTTGTTGAAGTTGCAGTATTCCGTGTCTGTAAAGTTAATTCCCACAAACGAAGAAACGATATTGCTGGATATATAAGTGAAAATATCCGTAATTTAAAAAATATTTTATACCAGAATATCATAACATGAATTTATTTAT
>NW_027113124.1:241021-250209 GCF_000696795.3 Halyomorpha halys | reverse complement strand
TGATAATAATTACATAAATTATCAAAAATATCGACAAACTCATTAATTCCAAACCACATAACATTCAGGTTCACTTTACACAATTAAAATAAACATACTAAAATTAGTATATAAGTCACTTATTACTATAAATGAACTATAATATGTTAAAAAAAAAATTAATCTGTAAGAAGGACTATCTTCTTAGAGATTAATTTTTAGGTGGCAATCAATACAGGTATCAAAATAGTGGAAAAAACTATTTATTGTTAACCAACGGTATTGTAAACTGACAGGATCATCTAATCTCAAAGTAAAATACTAAGCATTTAACCTTTCGCATAGACCTTAACATTAAATATTAGTTAACCTAAATTCAGAACAATGGCACCATAATTATGAGAGGTAGTTGACCGTGGATGATAAATGAGGAGAAGATGGTTGGGGGTGCGGTCTGAAAAACACAAATAAGTATGATTAACTTATTTTAATGGCACCATATCACAACTGTGTAGGTTGATATTATGCCTCTTATATCCTTCTGTGTATTTTGAGTGCTGCATTTGATCTACATTCATGAGATGAGAGAGATGTCTTCTGACCTGACGATGGCTGAATTGGTGGAACGATGACTACCAGTGCTTGGGTGTGCTGATGATTTGGTTTCACAGAGCGAGGACAAGGGAACTGTAGAACTAAATACAACATTGAAAAACTCCAGTAAGGAACAAGGTCTAAATAAATACGGATAAAACATAATATATGGTCTGCAGTAGAAACGGGGGCAATTGCGGTGATATAGATGTAAGAGGAAATACATTTGAACATGTAGATAAATTTAAGTATTTAGGTTCTACGGTAACTAGAAAAAACGGAATTGATGAGGAACTAAAAGCGAGGTTAAAGATGGGAAATGCTCGTTATTTTTAAATTTCAAAATTGCTTAGTTCGCGTCTTCTATCCAAAAAACATAAAAGTTAGAATTACAAAACTATTATTGTTCCCACAGTTCTTTATGGATGTGAAACATAGACTTTTACACTAAGAGAAGAACAGCACCTGCAGGTTTTTGAAAATAAATTATTATTTATTAAATAAATCAAAAATTCGTATACATTTCTGTCTCAACACTTTATTTTTCACCAGTCCAACGTTTCGGCCATTCTAGCCATCTTCAAGGACATCTAAATATTTAACAGCTTATATTATATCTTCATTTTTAACACTTACAACAACAACATTATTCACTATTTAATATAACATACCTTCAATACAATTTCTTCCTCACATTAATTTAAAGTTTCTTTTGCAGGCTATTCTGCCCAGGTTATTTTCTTCATTATAAGTTAAAAGCCTATTCAAACAGTCAATTATTAGAGAGTCATATTTATTATTAATAAGCTTACTAAGCTTAAGTCTAGTTACCTATTTATTTATAATTTAAAATCATTAACATTTAATTTTCCTCTATTAGATTATCAACAATTAATACACCACCATATAACAAACCATTTATAACCTCCCACTCACACAGGTCTGCCTTGTTTTAAAATTAATTTATTTTATTTTAAGTTGCATTTTTGTCTCAATTTGGTATTTATTCTAATTCTTAAAATTCCATTATTACATTTAATTGTAACTAGTAACAAATTTCTCCATTTATTTTGCTTAAAATCTCTGCATAATGTTGGTTTAAAAAATAAAAAAAAATAAAGTGTTGAGACAGAAATGGATACGAATTTTTGATTTATTTAATAAATAATTACCTTATCTCAAGAATTTGAAATAATATAATTAAAATAAATTACTATGTAAAATATTTGGACCGAAAAAGGTCGAATTAACAGGAGTATTTAGAAAGCTATACTACGCTGAATTAAGAGAACTGCATTCGGTAAACATTATTAAGGTTAGAGCATTGTGGCGTATAAGGTCGGGTTTAGTAACGAGCTGAACCCCAAATGTTAATTAACACTGAACCGACAGGTAATGTCTGAGGGGTAGACCGAAACGTAGAAGGGAGAATTGTAATAAAAATGATTTAGTTGATTTGGGATTGGAGGGGCTTTAGTAGAAAGATTTATATAGAGAACGATTGGTGGTTCAAGCTTCATTCTCATGAATTTCTATGTTATTCAGGGTGCTGAATTAAATGGAATGATTTTTTAAAAAATAATATTGTTCGGTGTAAAAATAAAAATCTTATTTTTTCTATCATTACAATCATTTTTCCGATAAATAAAATGTTATTCTAAATCATAGTGGTTAATTTGATTATTTGTCTCACCTTATTTAGGTTACACCTTCCAAGATTTGGTGATTTGGGTTTGGAGGAGCTTTTTAAGCAGAGAACGATTGGTGGTTCAAGCTTCGAACCATCGAGTTCGTTGAGCCTTAATATGTTTTTTTTTTTTGTTTTTGCGAGAGAATCAAGGATTTTTTTTTTAAAATCTCCCAATTATATCATAACAATAATAATCATCAACAACGTCTACGATATACTATTTCAGCTGCATATTAGTCGGATGGCTATGAATGATATCTCATCAGAAAGTCCGGTACATTCTTTATGGAAAAGGAACCTGGTTACATAAACACCAAGAACAGCCACATGAGCTAGATCTTGAAGTAAATGAGGACAAGGAGTAATGGTGTTTGGAAGAAAGAGAAGGCCCCGGCGATGCCGTAAGGGTTTCTGAGTTTCCATTAACCCAAAAAATGATTGATGACATGACGGATAGAGGGCAAGAAGTTCGGATGCTAGCAACAGACCTGAAGAAAACTTTGACATCTTAAAAATTTAAACTCATGATTTATCGATATTTTAATGCCTTTGGAAGAAAAAAAAAAAGAAAAAAGAAAAAACCTTCTACGATATTTCAACTCTTTAAGGCCATAAAGTCGATAGCAGTAATCCCTTAGGTAGGTTTTTGGTTAAGAATGAAAATACACACCCATGTATTTTTAGATCCTAGCATCCGTGATTAAAAAAAATCTACCAGCCAGAAGTGCCACTATTCAGGATAGAATTTTCCGAGTTCGTATGTATGTGAAAATAAAATAGAGAACATGATCCGACTGCCTTGTATAACGCCGAGTTCAACCGGGTAACAGTTTTAAAATCTGTGAGACCGGATTTTAAAATTGTTACCCAGTTGAACGCGGCGTTATACAAGGCAGTCGGATCATGTTCTCTATTTTATTTTCACATACCTATATACGAAATATATAGTAGTGAAATTTTCAACGAAAATACAGTTTAATGTCCGCTCAGTCCATATAACCAAGTCTTGACCGATTTTCCCTTTTTTTTTTTTCGATTTTATAAAAAATAGTTCAAACGATTTTGTTTAAACTAGGTATATCATTGTAAAAATAAAAAATAAATTATATTAGCTAGGTCTTATTCTCTTTGAAATAGTTTAATAAGGCTAAAATACAGAATTTTTAAATAATCTTCCTTTAAAGTACCCTTAATTTTGTTTATTCGAAATAATTAACCATTTTGTACTTTAAAGAGAAATGGACAAAAGTGAACCATGATTGAATTATGTATAATATTAATATAATAGTTTTATAATTAACTCAAGGAGAAAAACGAAGAAATAAAAACAGCAACTTAGAGATTGGAGAATCAGTGACAGTAAACTGTTGTATTCTTGCAAAAGTTAACGTTATTCGTAACTCAAAAAACCCCTAATATTCATTACACGATTTATAGCAACAGAAGAATACAAATATTTTATTTGAAATTTAGGCTTTCCAGGGAAGGGGAAATTACACGATACGCTCTCCTTACAAGATCTTTTTCTTATTTTATCATAAAAGCACTATGCAAGTTGAGTATATAATATTTTCATTGCATCCTTGATATAAGAACAAAGGAGAAGGATCCTAATAAAACAGCACTAGAGCAGCACGGAGCTAAGAACCAACACAAATTAGACTTTGACAATAACTTTACATAAAGAAAATAATACGTTCTTGAGAACATAAGAAAAGTACTTGAGTCTATTTATATGTCAGAAAACATTAATCATACAGTGAATTTGAAAACTGACTCCAGGAATTTGAAGCAACACTATGCTGAGATTTAAAGAAAAATTAATTTATGAAAAGATTGGTAAATTTTATGTAACTCTTTACTATTAATGAATGGAATATGGTCCGGGTGCGGTAAAAAAAAAACAACTCAAATAGTAGATAATTATACTATTTTATTGAGCCAACGTTTCGCCCCACGTTGCAGGGCTTCGTCAGGGCTGTTTTGACGGCAGTCAAAAACAAAGTCAAAGTCAAGTCTATTAACTTTGATATGAATAATAATAAAATAAATAAGAATTAAGACTAAAATACAATCAATTATGTGCCTGACCTGAGTGTGAGGAAGATTAAAAATATTGTGTGATAAGAAAGTAATAATAGTAAATTAAGTTAATCTGTAACTAAAAGTTTTAAATTTTAATGCAAAAGTGACAAAATAAGTAATTAGAGATAGGCTAAGGAAAACTTATTTATAAATTAATTTAATTCTCTATTTTATTGTTTCATCGAGTGTTTTAACTGGAATTAATAGCCTCTAAAAGATTTTTTTTAAACTATTGGATTGTTGATATAAATTTATATTTAAGGTATGCTAATTTATTAGTTCGATTCTCACCCTGTTCCACCCATCCCCACAATCCACCTCGAAGGTTGAAACGGCAGTCGCCAAGAGACTTATTGTAACATAAAAATTGACGATTGGAGTTCTGGCAATGGTCTGATGCTCCACTCAAGAAGAGTGTTTGCTGCTTTAGTGCACTTACTCAGCCTCCACTGGCTCATTGCCAAAGACGTGGTGTGAGGGATGCACTGGGATCTCAGAGCGCCCTGCTTTACCTGTCACACGTGGGGGATAGTGTTGGATCAGGGATCCTCAGTTCGATAGTGAAAATATTGTATATAACAGTGTAAGTATGACTAATGATTATTTTTTATTTTAGATTTGTATGTATGTATTCTTTATTATTTTTTTCTTTATGTATATAGTTTGATTATATTCATTTTATTTATCCTTCTGTTAATATATATATTTAGAGAGAGATTTTATATATTTTTATTTCATTTATTTTTATTTTCATTTTAGTATGAATGTGATCTATAATAGAAGCTGTAATTAATTAGATTGTCCTTGAGGATGAGCGAAGTGGCCGAAATGTTAGACTTTTAAAGAAATGATAAAGAATGTTTTGAGACTTAACTTGGATACAAATTATTTTATTTCTTTCATCTTTACACACGGTCAATCAATAATCTTCCAGTATTTTATTTTAATATTATATATAATTTTTATTTATTTTTTACAATACTATTCATAAAAAATGAGATTCTAAAATGATGAATACATGGTATTATAAAGTATAACACGTGTTCCCCAAAAATATATCTATTGTCAAACAACATTTCGAGTGTTATATCTGAAACCCGGAGGAGTATCACAAGCCAGACCAAATGCAGAGGATATATTTACCTTAATCAAAACCAGACATCGTATTGACACACTCGCTCCAAGTACAACACGGCCCTTGCTAGCTGACAAACTATATGCATTAAATCTCAACAAAATCAATGGACACGAAATATCCATAACAGTGTTTACTTACTGCTGAACAGCTAGCAGATTGACCATGTCAAAATAATGCAGTCCAAACACCGCTACTGTCTTTGTACTCGCCATGATAGTAATCTCATGGTAGTGCACAAGGTGTTGTATCCTAGGTGATTATTCTCAGCAATAACAAAACTGATTCCATAAAATTAGAATACCTGGAGGCACTATATGTTTCAGACAATTTAAATAGTGTGGTAAATTTCAAGACTGGTTACAAAGACCCCAATAATTTCTTTTCCGAAACAATAGATATTATAAATAAATAATTATACGTTTTTGTCGGCATTTCTTAATCGCCGACATATTATTCAACAAAAAAAAATTAAAAAATCCTAATTTAAATACGATGATTTATTGAAAATTGTTTATTCATTTTTTTTTTTAATTTTGAGATTTTTCCTACACTATATAGTAGTGTATACTTTAATAATGTCGCTCTTACCCCCTGTGAAATAGATTCGCTACCTTGGACTATAGCTGGACAAACGACTAACTAGGAATTCTCATATAAGACTGAAAAGACAGGAAACTGCCCGTCGATTTCTACTATTACAGCACTTACTAGACAAACGGTCTAAACTTCCAACACATTACAAAAGACTGATCTACATGACTGTAATAAGGCCAATCTGGACATATGGAGTTGAGCTTTGGGGCTCCGCTAAACCTTTGAATTCTACTCGTATCGAATCCTCACAATCCAAAATTCTTCGTTTCCTCAATGCTCCTTGCTTTGTCAGAAATAAAATCATACATAAAGATCTTAATATTTCATATATAACCGATCTACTCCTAATCAGATATCAATCCTTCCATTGTAACCTCTTTTACTCTCTCTAAAACTAAACCATCCAAAGCCACTAGTTTCTAACCTTGCTTCCTCTAGCATTCCTGACAATCCTCCGTGGCATCTGAAAAGAAGATGGCCCTGAGACCTTATATTGTAAAAATGTTTTTAGAGTGCTACCAATGGACACCATTGATCATGACATTATGATCTTATTTCAAATTTACTAGTTATATTTTATGTACAGTTGTAAATATCGATAAATAAATTATTTTTTAAGGTTTTAGTGAATTTTTAATCTTCGTTGTAATTTGAGAATAATAATATATTCATATTTTAATTTTGGCAACCCGCTATCTCTTGGAGAAGGTTCTAGTCTAGTTTCTAGGTTCTTAGTACTACGAAGAGGTGTTGGAGCTGAGCAAAAAATTATCAACCTTAACATCAACCATTCGGAATGTATACAACGAAACCCCTTAGCACCCGCCATTAGGAATTTACTTTTCGGTATATTTTAGATAAACGAAAATAAAACGAGTTACGAAGTATTTAAAAAAAGAAATTTTTGAAATGTATCACTTTAAAAAATAAATAAAACACTAAGAAATAAACAAACAAAAAATAATAAAACATCTGAGATGTTCAATGTTTTTATTTCATCATTCTAAAAGTGTAACAGCAACTTCTAAACATAAATATCCATTTCTAAATGTTTTCAATAGATCTTCTTGTTCTATTTCCCTTTCCGTTACCTTACATTAGGCTACACTTTTTTTATTTTCCTTCATAGTAGTCAATTAGGTATATTACAGTTTTATTTTTATTATTATTATGTCCCCTGATAATTTCTGACATAGGAGGACATCATTCTGATATTTTTTTAAATATTATAAAAAATATCTATTCCTAAGATGATAAAGTTTATAAACTACTTTATAGTAAATTTAACTAGCTTTAATTTGGGTGCTAATAGATATATGTACGTTGAATGGTTTTTGAGATATAGATTTTTCAAAATAAATTCACTAGCTACTGATCAGTACAATTTTTATGAAATATTACTTTTTTAAAAAGATATATCTCGGGAACTACTGATTATAAATAGCTCTATTAGGGCCCATATTTCAGAAAATTTACATGATGTTATCTTGGATTTTCAAATGTTGTTGGTAGTTTCAAAGATATAGAGCTCCAAATGAAAAATTAATTTTTTTTTAACGTTATGAAGTAAATGCCATTTTTATTCCCTCTACCTAGACTTGGGAGACATCAATTTAGACTAGTAATTATACATAGTTTTCATTAAGGTAATAAAAAATTGGGATGAAATAACTGCCTTTTTTTTTTCTCCCCGGTTCTTACATACATGTTCTTTCTTCCATTTCGTTCATTTAATTATAAGAAATATCATTCTTTAAAACGGCCTATAAAGCAGTTCTTGATACAGCTAGGGTTGTACCCAAATTTAAAAAAAATTAAATAAATAGTAGTATAACACAATACCACCCACTTTCCCTTGAATTACTTGCAGGAAGTAGATATTCCAAAATGTTGAGAACAATAAAAATTAGATTATTGAATCCACTAATACTCTTTCAGAGAGAACCTTTGATTGTATTTTTTCTAAAGTTAGTGAATATATACTTAGCAACACGGTCAAGTAAGCCATCGATATATTTAAATTGGAAAACATTTATTTATGGCATGTCTTGCTAAAGTTTCATAAGTATGATGTGTGTATACAGCAACTTAATGTCGAACCATTTTACAAATAAGAAAACAATAAACAATGTTTAGTACACATAATGTCTCATTTTACTTCGTTAATCAGGGAATTGCTCAACACGTTTGGTACGAATACGTGCTGGAAGATCCCCGATTCGAAATTTCCCACAAGCAATTTTCTCTCGGCACTTCTTGAGAGTCGTTTCCGGGTCCAGAAGAGGGGACACAATCGCATGGGACTTATCTGTTGTTTGTTATAGCTTCTCATAAATTTTTTATTGCCGAAAAGATGCCGAACTATTTCATCCCTCCAATCCACCACCCCTTCCCTTGCACTACTTTACCAATTACTTTGCTTCATCCTATCTGTTTACATGTCAAAGAAGTCCTTAGGATTTCTGATGCTTGACTATTTACTGAATTCTTAATTCCAAAAAAAAATTAATATAAATTTATCGTGTTATATATATACAAAGCATATGGTGTTTTATTTGCTAAAACAGCGTATAATGTAGTGTTAGGATGGAATTGCTGTATAATTAGGATTTTATTGCATAATATTTTATAAATTGAAAGAGTTAACAAAATCTTTTTTCCCAATGACGCACTAAGAAGGTAATTATCACCACAGAGAACTGGACGGTTATAATCATAGAGACACACATGGCTGCACTGTCTGATCAATAATTAAACAAAGACTTCTGGTGTGTAAAATCTGTGGCGAAATCATATTTTTAAATTTCCTATAGAATCTGTTGGGCTGTTTATAACAGAGGGAGCTGAAGGAGCGAGAACTTTGACTTCCTCGAAACTGCAGCGGGGCCGGTTCGAACTCTGTGGGAGGGATCGATCTTTATTTCGCGGTTTTACGAAATGGAAACCCGTCACCATAATTAGAATAGGTTGGTCACCTATAGATAAGCTCTCTTCCCCACCTTGTAAGTCAGAAATGTCAAGGAAAAATAGATAATCCTATAGAGTCTTTATGTTTTTTTTGGTAACATGTTTTGTATAAAAAGAAATAGTGAAGCCACAAATTGTAAT